>NC_090756.1:560371-570371 GCF_036898095.1 Palaemon carinicauda
GCCAAATTAGACTTGGCTATGCTAGGCTAGGGTTGACCTGGCAATGCTAGTCTCGGTTAGGTTAGTCTTTTCCTGGCTTGGCTAGGCTGAGGCTCGACTTGGTTTGGCTTGGCAGGGCTAGGCTTCGCTAGGATGGGTTACACTTGGCTATGCTTGACCAAGCCTAGGTTGGAATGGATTGGATTAGCTAAGTTATGCTTGGATTGGATTGCCTAGGCTAGGTTAGGTTAGATCGGGCTGGATTGAAGTGGCTAGTTTGGGTTAGCCTTTGCTTGGATTGGATTGGCTAGGCTAGGTTAGGTAGGCTCAAGTTAGGCATGGCTGGATTGAATTGGCTAGGCTAGGTTAGGTTAGGCTATGCTTGGGTTGCATTGGCTAGGCTAAGTAAGGTTAGGTTAGGCCTGGTGGATTGGATTTGATTGGCTAGGTTAGGTTAGGTTAGATTAGGTTATGCTTGTATTGAATTGGTTAGACTAGGTTAGGCCTGGCTGCATTGGATTGGCTAGGCTAGATTAAGTTATGTTAGGTCTGGCTTGGATTGGATCGGCTAGGTTAGGTTAGGTTAGGTTAGGCTCTATTTCATTGACAAGACAAGGCTTACCCTAACGTGACTGTAGTAAACTAGGCTAGAAGAGACAAATAGAATAGGCTTTTCGTTGATAGCAATATCTGGATTATAGAATTCGAATCCCAACAAAGAGATTTTCAGCTACAATAAAACAACAATGAAATACTCATTTCACGGTCCAGAATTTTCCCAGCATGTTTTAACGACATCCACATTGTGGCACTTGTTTCATATAAATCGGAAAAATATTGACCACGAAATACCAAAAAGACATTTTTGGCCAATTTGCTACCTTGACCTTAACCTTTGACCCAATCATTCCAAAATTATCCTTCGATCATGGCCAATCACCCCATCAAATTTCATCAGAATCAGTCAAATAGTTTTTGAGTAATGCGAATCACAAACACACCCAATCACTCACAAATTGAAATCGAATTGTCCTTGGATCATGGCCAATTACCCCAACAAATTTCATGACATTCGGTCAAATAGTTTTTGAGTTAAGTGAATGACAAACGCAATAACAGACAAACAAATAAATACACGCCTATCGAAACATAACCTCCTCGAAACAAGGTTGGCGAAGGTAATAAGGTTACCCAAGGGCCTTTTGTATGGAGAGGCGGAAAAAGGCACAACGTTTCAAATGTAAATTATATGAATAAAGTAATTCAACTATTTCAACTTCTTATTACAATGTCACTTACATATAATCAGTCAAGGAATGGTAGTGTCAGCTATACACGCTCATACATTTGAACAAATACATAATATACATAAGACATATATCACATACAACATATATATGTATGTAAGTATGTGTATATACTGTATATTATTAATAATATTAATATTATTATGATCATTATTATTATTGTTATTATAATTATCATTATTATTATTACTAGCTAAGCTACATGCCCAGTTGGAAAACTAAGATGCTATAAGCCATCGGGGTCCAACAGGGAAAAATAGCCCAGTGAGGAAAGGAAATAAGGATATATATATATATATATATATATATATATATATATATATATATATATATATATATATATATATATATATATACAATAAACTGGGAATATGAAATACTACGTGAAACTTGACTAGTTTCGTCTTTTACTTCTTCAACAGACCAGCTGGAACCTAAGCGTTAACTTCTACCAGTATTGTAACAACATAAATAAATACAAAATCGAAATTAAATAATAAACTTTCAAATTGTATTTTTTCAAACCACTCCATGAACCGCTTAGATAAATATAACAGAATCGCCCAAGTAGTTTTAATATCAGATACAAAAACATCCAAAAATACTTGTTTGCAAAAGTGAAATCTGGAAGAGTATACATAATCAATTTTGTCTATTTTGTATGTACACGTAAATTTGCATATTTTGGGAGTCGAATATTTGTAAATTCAAAGCGGATATATATAATATACTCTTATAGGTTTACACAATGATGTGTATGTATATATAGAAATAAGTACATATAGATATGTACGTATCTATATTCACTTACATGTATATATGTATACATGCGGAATATATACAGATCATATATATATATATATATATATATATATGTATATATATATATATATATATTATATATATATATTTATATGTATATATATATATATATATATATATATATATATATATATATATATATATATATATATATATATATATATATATATATATATATATATATATATATATATATATATATATATATTGTCACGACTTAATTAATAACATTAACGTTTTATGTTAAAGCAGGTTCTTTATAATTTGCGTAAAGCCGTTACATAAAAAAAAAACAATAGTATTTTGTACAGACTGAAGTACCTTTAACAACCGGTTATAGTTTATAAACAATGATGGCAAAGGACAACGAGGGAGTATGATACAAAAAGGAAATATAAATATTTATTTACAAAAGAAAAAAAATGATTAAATAATATTTGGACCGAGGTAAGATTCAGGTCACTGTAGCGTAAACTTGATGCTCCGTTGTAATGAAATGTTGTTAATTGCAGTTCTAAAAATGGAGGACAGTTACTAATACCAATACTTAACTTCTCGTAAAGTATCATCAACGGCGCTGCAGTTGCAGTAATAAACATGAGGGACCAGGTGATAAATCTGAATTTTCTTTAGGGGCTGTCCAAGGCTGATATCCTCTCCCGTGTTCGTAATGTGTCCGTCGCAGATTAAAAGGTGTTGTAATCCTCCAGATAAAGACCAAGATTAGTATCGAGAACTTGATAAAAACACTCGATCACAGCTGCTCTTCGAAGACTAACATCTAACGGGCGTGACAGTATTATAAGGTGCTGAAGACTCAAAAACAGGCGTTGATGTCGAATAAAGGGTGCTAACAGCTACACACCATTGCAGCGATCCAAGGCGAATCCACTGCTCTCAGTAGATAAGTACCTCTCAGAGGCAAATCCCAACCTCTCCAGCGTTCAGAGGATCACTGGCCACAAACTTGGGCTTTTCCCGAAAAAAAAGTCTCTCTACCTCCTCGTCATCATGTAAAGGAAGAAATTGTTGCATTAGAACTACCCTCCTTAACGACTGCAAAACAAATAACAAGCAAACAACACCCAGTTACTAAGAAGCAGCAAACATACGACTGCGTGGGCAAAAAATAAATAAATAGATAAATATATAAATGAACGAACGAAAATACTTTCGGGCGTGATAATATATATATATATATATATATATATATATATATATATATATATATATATATATATATATATATATATATATATATATATATATATATGTGTGTGTGTGTGTGTGTGTCTGTGTGTGTGTCTGCGTTTGTGTATAACTTTATACAATTTTGGGTTGATGCGCCCGATCCCATATCTTATTCCCCCACTGCTGCTATCCAACATTGTCGACTAACAACCACGTACTTGGTTCTATTAATAAATCAGCCCTCCATAGAGATCCAGAAATATGTTGAAACCGCCACGAAATAGGAACAAAGTATTAAAAAACAAACAAAGGAATAAACAAAAAACAAAAGCAAAAAGCAAAAACATGACCAAATTATTCAGAACACAGAGAGAGAGAACTCATATCCAATGCACATCTTTTGGACGCTGAAAAACCATCTGAAGAGTTTTGGTATATGCACCCCTCTCCCCCCTTCCCCCTCCAAGACGGAAGTAGCACCCTCCACCCCCACCCACCCCGCCCCTTCCCCTCTCCCTAGACGGTAGTACCGGCAAAGGAAAAAATAAAATCATAACTGTTTTTGGGGAATGTCTGCGTCAAGACCTTCTTTCCCTGCAATGGAACCATAAACATAAAGGATGGTCCTCCAGAATCTCTTCCAGTTTCCCAGAATCTGAGAAGTAATTTCCATGCGTATTTCGAACGTATTAGCTGGAAGTAGAGGGGGGGGGGGGGGGATAATAGGTTGGGCAAAGTCCAGAGGTCTAGAGAAGGTATCTTATTTTCTTCAATAATTTACCTCTATCGGAGAGATGGAAAATTCGGGTAGGTATTCGGTCTGAATTCAGGAGTCTACACCAGACATCTTTTGGAAAGAAGGAAATACAAAATCCTGGAAGAAAAAGAAGAAGAAAGAGAGAGAGAGAGAGAGAGAGAGAGAGAGAGAGAGAGAGAGAGAGAGAGAGAGAGAGAGAGAGAGAGAGAGAGAGAGTGCAGCTTCTGGAACGATGAAAACAAACAATGTCCCGGGCCTGCCTTGCACCCCTCGAAGGCGATGAAGGACTTTCTCTACCCTTTATTACTTCCACCTTTTCCACACCTGCTTCCCAATGAGTTTTCTTCTTACCATAATGCTTGTGTGACAAAACAAACCTGTCTGCTGCCTTTGCTGCCTCATTCACATTTTCAATGTTAAATTTTTCAATATGGATGCGAACGTCTTTGGGAATGTTACTCTTAAAATCCTCCAACAAAACCAGTTCTCGTAAATCGGCAAATGTAGTTGCCTCCTCTGCAGCCAACCACTCGTCAAGTTTAACTGCTTTCTGGCCTGCCCATTCTACAAATGTTTGATTAAACATTTTACGCCAGGATCTGAATTTCTGCCGGTAAGCTTCTGGGATTAGCTGGTAAAAATAATTTTTTTCACAATATCATAATCACTGGAATCTTCTGCACTTAACGCTGCATAAACTACTTGTGCCTTACCAGAGAATGCAGATTCCATTAATACAGCCCAGAGTTCCTTGGGCCAAGCTAACTGATGAGCTACTTTCTCAAAAGCAACGAAAAATTTTCCGACATCTGACTCGCTAAACTTAGGAATTACCTTAGTTCTCCACTTATCACTGAACTTAGCTGGCACAGAATCACTTATAGAAGTTTCATCGGCCTTTGAAGACTTTAAAGTTATCTCTAACTCAAGCCTTTCATTATCAGCTTCCATAAGCGGTCTCTTTTCAGCCAATATTGCTTTTTCTGCTTCCATTTGCTCTCTTTCAGCTTCTCTCTGCTTTGCTCGTTTAGCGCGTTCGAGCTCCTGTTGCTCTTTTATGAAATATGCTAAGTCAGATCCTGACAATCCAAGTTCCTTACCTATGGCAGTTAACTCGCTTAAAGTTGACATCTCGTTAAATTGAGCAAATGCTACTCAACACGATGAACTATTAAAGTTTCCCGTAAAGAGAGATAAAAAAAAATTATGCTTTTTCACACTACCTCACTGACCATTTGCCATCCTGTCACGGTCGCCAATTTATGTCACGACTTAATTGATAACATTAACGTTTTATGTTAAAGCAGGTTCTTTATAATTTGCGTAAAGTCGTGACATAAAAAAAAAAAAACAATAGTATATTGTACAACCTGAAGTACCTTTAACAACCAGTTATAGTTTATAAACAATGATGGCAAAGGACAACGAGGGAGTATGATACAAAAAGGAAATATAAATATTTATTTACAAAAGAAAAAAAAAAATGATTAAATAATATTTGGACCGAGGTAAGATTCAGGTCACTGTAGCGTAAACTTGATGCTCCGTTGTAATGAAATGTTGTTAATTGCAGTTCTAAAAATGGAGGACAGTTACTAATACCAATACTTAACTTCTCGTAAAGTATCATCAACGGCGCTGCAGTTGCAGTAATAAACATGAGGGACCAGGTGATAAATCTGAATTTTCTTTAGGGGCTGTCTAAGGCTGATATCCTCTCCCGTGTTCGTAATGTATCCGTCGCAGATTAAAAGGTGTTGTAATCCTCCAGATAAAGACCAAGATTAGTATCGAGAACTTGATAAAAACACTCGATCACAGCTGCTCTTCGAAGACTAACATCCATGCATCAGCAGCGGGAGAATGATCAAACGGGCGTGACAGTAGTATAAGGTGCTGAAGTCTCAAAAACAGACGTTGATGTCGAATAAAGGGTGCTAACAGCTACACACCATTGCAGCAATCCAAGGTGAATCCACTGCTCTCAGTAGATACGTACCTCTCAAAGGCAAATCCCAACCTCTCTAGCGTTCAGAGGATCACTGGCCGCAAACTTGGGCTTTTCCCGAAAAAAAAAAGTCTCTCTGCCTCCACGTCATCATGTAATGGAAGAAATTGTTGGATTGGAACTACCCTCCTTAACGACTGCAAAACAAATAACAAGCAAACAACACCCAGTTACTAACAAGCAGCAAAAATACGATTGCGTAGGCAAAAAATAAATAAATAGATAATTATATAAATGGACGAACGAAAGTACTTTCGGGCGTGATAATATATATATATATATATATATATATATATATATATATATATATATATATATATATATATATATATATATATAATATATATATATATATATATATATATATATATATATATATATATATATATATATATTTATATATATATCATATACATACATATATATATATATATATATATATATATATATATATATATATATATATATATATATATACTATATATATATATATATATATATATATATATATATATACTGTATATGTATATATATTTATATATATATACATATATATATATATATATATATATATATATATATATATGTATATATATGTATATGTATATATATTTATATATATATATATATATATGTATATATATATATATATATATATATATATATATATATATATATATATATATATATACAGTATATATATATATATATATATATATATATATATATATATATATATATATATATATATATATACATATATATATATATATATATATATATATATATATATATATATATATATATATATATATATATATATATATATATATATATATATATATATGTGTGTGTGTGTGTGTATAACATTATACAATTTTGGGTTGATGCGCCCGATCCCATATTTTATTCCCCAACCGCTGCTACCCGACATTGTCGACTAACAACCACGTACTTGGTTCTATTAATAAATCAGCCCTCCATGGAGATCCAGAAATATGTTGAAACCGCCATGAAATAGGAACAAAACTATTAACTAACAAACAAACAAATGCATAAACAAAAAACAAAAGCAGAAAGCAAAAACATAACCAGATTATTCAGAACACAGAGAGAGAGAACTCATCTCCAATGCACATCTTTTGGACGCTGAAGAACCATCTGAAGAGTTTTTGTATATACACCCCTCTCCCCCCTTCCCCCTCCAAGACGGAAGTGGCACCCTCCACCCCCACCTACCCCGCCCCTTCCCCTCTCCCTAGACGGAAGTATCGGCAAAGGAAAAAATAAAATCATAATTGTTTTGGGGGAATATCTCCGCCAAGACCTTCTTTCCCTGCAATGAAACCATAAACATAAAGGATGGTCCTCCAGAATCTCTTCCAGTCTTCCAGAATCTGAGAAGGAATTTCCAGGCGTATTTCGAACGTATTAGCTGGAAGTAGGGGGGGGGGTGGGTATATAATAGGTTGGGCAAAGTCCAGAGGCCTATAGAGGGTATCTTATTTTCTTCAATAATTTACCTCAATATCGGAGAGGTGGAAGATTCGGGTAGGTATTCGGTCCGAATTCAGGAGTCTACACCAGACATCTTTTGGAAAGAAGGAAATACAAAATCCTGGAAGAAAAAGAAGAAGAGAAAGAGAGAGAGAGAGAGAGAGAGAGAGAGAGAGAGAGAGAGAGAGAGAGAGAGAGAGATCCATTTATTAAAACCCCTTAAGTCTTACCTCTTTATTAAACACCTCATTCAAACTCTCTCCCTTACTTTTATCCTCTTTATTATCTCCTTTTCTTTCCCTCTCTTACAATTCTCATTGTCTTAAACCTTCCTCTCCTGTTTCCCAAAATACCCTTATAATAACCATATAATCTCCCTATTTCCCTACATCTGGAGCAAACCACAAACAAGGCCTATTTTCGTCTTCCAGGAAGACTATTATGTCCTTACACAGGCTTCCATGTTTACGGACTGTAAACAAAACATAGAGGAAAACTGAAATTCTTTGTTTATCTTTGAAAAGCTTCGAGTTCTTGTGTCTTTTATTTACATTTCTTTGGTTTGTCATCTTGATGTGATGAATGAAATGAATGAAGGGATGAAGGAAGTTTTTATAGTTCAGATAACTAGTTATTCGTTAATGAAAATATAAAATGCTAAAGTTTGATGTTATTTTTTCTTTTTGTTATTAATAAAGATTTTCCATTTAAAAAAATATGAAAAACACGTCTAAATGTGTAAAATTTATCATTAATTGAATGCCAAGTAACAAACTACCAATTAGCTACGATGGTGAAGATGGGTTGATTTCAAGTCTAAGTACAAAATACCTGAATTCGACAGGTATAAGTACAGAAGAATTGTCATTGACTTTTATCTTTCTTCGTGGCCAAGTGGCTTAGTCACTGTCTATACAAGCTCGCCGACCAGGGTTCGATTCCCGGCCGGAGCCAAGCTCTTGTCTTTGTGTGATTTCACCTGGGGCTCTGATCCCGAGGTCGTTAAGAGAATCCAGACATTAATGTATCAAAAATATATATGGCTTATTTGAATATGAAAAACACGTAAAAATGTGCAAAATTTATCATTAATTGAATGCCAAGTAACAAACTACCAATTAGCTACGATGGTGAAGATGGGTTGATTTCAATTCTAAGTACAAAATACCTGAATTCGACAGGTATAAGTACAGAAGAATTGTCATTGACTTTTATCTTTCTTCGTGGCCAAGTGGGTTAGTCACTGTCTATACAAGCTCGCCGACCAGGGTTCGATTCCCGGCCGGAGCCAAGCTCTTGTCTTTGTGTGATTTCGCCTGGGGCTCTGATCCCGAGGTCGTTAAGAAAATCCAGACATTAATGTATCAAAAATATATATGGCTTATTTGAATATGAAAAACACGTAAAAATGTGCAAAATTTATCATATATATATATATATATATATATATATATATATATATATATATATATATATATATATATATATATATATATATAATCAGCAATAAACCTCTTTGACTTATAGCCACTGCCTCCAGAGAAAACCCCAAACACGTCATTCAATGCCAAGTTCCACTTACATCTGCTTAAACGAGAATTAAATACCAATGCAAACACAGCCCACGCATCACCAGGCTGACAATGTAACTCCAACAACTACAACATGAACCGCTTCCTACACGCACGCAGAAGGCATATTCGTAATATCGTCTGCTTCGTACACTTAGAGAAAGCTGCTATCATCATTATATAAGGGATTTATGTTTCAGCTTTTCGAGAGAGGATTGAGCGAACACAGCTGTCACTTGGATTTTCTCACGTAATACTGGATGCTGGAGTTACGCTAAAACTGCTACACCGTAAGCAATGGACGTACAATATATAAAAGTTTTTATAGTTTATATAGGAAATATTTATTTTAATGTTACTGTTCTAAAAATATTTTATTTTTCCTTGTTTCCTTTCCTCACTAGGATATTTTTCCCTGTTGGGGCCCCTCGGCTTATAGCATCCTGCTTTTCCAAGTAGGGTTGTAGCTTTAGCAATTAATAATAATAATAATAATAATAATAATAATAATAATAATAATAATAATAATAATAATAATAATAATAATAATAATAATAATAAAATGAAAAATGATGCCCTATCAACTTGTTTCTATTTGATACTACTCTAAAAAAAAGCTTAACTTTGATCGGAAATTCTCCGTATAGATATACTGTTCTCAATCGTATTTCAGTAAAATAAAGGCCACCGTAATTTTTACCAAACTTTGTTATTATCTTTTATGGGTTGGTGACCGTAATATCACTCCTATACGTCATATATCCGTTTTTAAAACGGTAAATGCCTGGCAACATTTATTCCAGGATTTTTACCGTTTTTGCGGTAAGTTCTTAACTGTGTATAACAGTTATTAGACTCTTCATTAAAA
>NC_090756.1:575371-578108 GCF_036898095.1 Palaemon carinicauda
ATTTTGGAATGATTGGGTCAAAGGTTAAGGTCAAGGTAGAAAATTGGCCAAAAATGTCTTTTTGGTATTTCGTGATCAATATTTTTCCGATTTAATGAAACAAGTGCCACAATGTGCATAATTCAACTGCAGATCTCGTGATATACAATTTGATATAGACGAAGGTATGCGCTCTACCGAGTGCCTGTTCTATAGATTACTGTAATCCCCTTTAATATAATAACATTTTCCAGATTATACGTGGTTCATTTTCCATGTTAAACGGGTGACTCACACCTGATAGATTATGGGTTTTAATTTTAAAAATGTATGATTTGAGTGCTAATTCTGTTATGTTTGATACTATGGACGCTCTCTCTCTCTCTCTCTCTCTCCTCTCTCTCTCTCTCTCTCATCTCTCCCTCTCTCTCTCTCTCTCTCTCTCTCTCTCTCTCTCTTTGTTAATCAGAATATGATATTTTATTACAGAGATAAACATTTCTCGACTCCAAAAAATGATGGTTGTGATATATTTTATTAATCCAAAACTGAATATTTCTCCTGATACAGAAATGGGTCTTAATACGATATTTAATTTTTAAAAGAAAAAATTATAAAACATTTTCCTGGCTTAATAGTATAAAAAAAATCTTTGAAAAAAAAATACCTGTTTTTTCTTAAAACATATTTTTTTTGTTTGGACCAGTGTCTAAATAAATAAATATTTACATTTTGAGTAGAAAAGAATATGATTTTCAAGTTCAGAATCATACATATTAAAATCATATTTTCTAAATTAACATTTTCAATGATTATTCATACGTGAAAAAAAGGCTTTGTTACGGTGTTTGTATTATATATATGTATATATATAAAATTATAGTATATATACACACACACACACACACATATATATATATTATAATATGTATATAATATATAATATGTATATATATATATCTATATATATATATATATTATGTATATATATAATATATATATGTATATATAGTATATATATATATATATATATATATATATATATATAATATATATATATATATATATATATATTTATATATGTAAATATTATATATATATACTATATATATATTTATATTATATATATATATATATTATATATATATTATATATATACTGTATATATATGTAAATATATATATATATTATATATATATATATATATATATATGTGTATATTTATATATATATATATATTTATATATGTATATTATATATATATATATATATATATATGCTATATATATATATATATATATATATATGTATATATATATATATATATATATATATATATATATATATATATATATATTATATATATATATATATATATATATATATATATTTATACTGTATATATAAAGAGAATATTTTTCATTAGTTCATACCATGTCTAGTAATAAGTTATATTCAAAATGAAAATTAAATTTTCTAAAGATACTGCCTCACAAAATATAATTTTTACCAATATTCTATTTAATTGAATTATTTTTCTTTTAAGTTTTGAACTGATTCTTAGTAAAAATTGTTTTTTTTCTCATACAATAAACGATAGCATATTCTATAGAAATTTAAATTACTTTGTAAATTAAATTATTTTTGATAGAGAAATGTAATTCAGCTTAATATCCTCTCCACTTTTTTCCCCTATGTTAATCAATTCAATTTGGTTTATTCTTATTACAAAAGAGAATAAGTATTTCATAAGAGTTTAAACAAGCATTGTACAAGTGGCTGAACATGACTATACTCAATTTTTGTTAATGAGGTGCAGTTGCACTGACTTGCCGCCGTGCCCTTTTAACTCGGAAAAGTTTCCTGCTATCTGAGATGGTTTAAATTATCTTCTCCAACCAATTAGTGATCAGGAAACTTTTCCGAGCTAAAAGGGGACCCCTACGAGTCGGTGCAAATCTGCCTCACTAAAAAAAAAAATGACTATAGTTTATTCAGGCGATACAATCAGCAAATGGTTGAGGAAAACAATGACGTAAAAACTTTTAAGAATGTGAAACATGCAATGGCAAGCTTAAACCAGTTTTTCTATTATGAGAGAGAGAGAGAGAGAGTAGAGAGAGGAGAGAGGAGAGGGAGAGAGAGGAGAGAGAGAGAGAGAGAGAGAGAGTGAAGCATTAATGTATGAGCATTAAACGTTTAAAGGTTTAAAGGCCGCTCATGAATGGCAGAGGCAAGAGACAGTGACGTTACCGTAACAAGCAGGACAATGCCTTAGAGACTGACCATATATATATATATATATATATATATATTATATATATATATTATATAATATATATATATATATATATATATATATATGATCAGCACCCAAGCCCCCACTCCACCGAAGCCAGGACCAGGGAGGTCCAGGCAATAGCTGCAGATGACTCAGCAGGTAAGACCTATATGCTCCCCAAAACCCCCATCCTTAGCTCACAAAGGAACCAATGAATTTGAGTGGGACTTGAACCAGTCTGGCGATCCCTAGTCAGGGACTTTACCATGTAGGCCACCACATTACAAAAGCGATAAGAATCAAATTGACTGTTATCTGAGATTAAGAGTTAAAAACGATAGAATATGGAGTAGTACATTGGATCCTTCTCTCTGGTTACGGTTCATTTTCCCTTTGCCAACACATACACCGAATAGTCTGGTCTATTCTTTCCACATTCCCCTCTGTCCTCATACACTTTACAACACTGATATTACC
>NC_090756.1:583608-593608 GCF_036898095.1 Palaemon carinicauda
ATTCGGCCAAATAGTTTTTGAGTTATGCGAATCCCAAATACACACCCAATCACTCCCAAAATCTAATCAAATGTCTTTGGATCATGGAAAATCATCCCACCACATTTCATGACATTCGGCCAAATAGTTTTTGAGTTATGCGAATCCCAAATACACACCCAATCACTCCCAAAATCTAATCAAATTGTCTTTGGATCATGGAAAATCATCCCACCACATTTCATTGACATTCGGCCCAAATAGGTTTTTGAGTTATGCGAATCCCAAATACACACCCAATCACTCCCAAAATCTAATCAAATTGTCTTTGGATCATGGAAAATCATCCCACCACATTTCATGACATTCGGCCAAATAGTTTTTGAGTTATGCGAATCCCAAATACACACACCCAATCACTCCCAAAATCTAATTCAAATTGTCTTTGGATCATGGAAAATCATCCCACCACATTTCATGACATTCCGGCCAAATAGTTTTTGAGTTATGCGAATCCCAAATACACACCCAATCACTCCCCAAAATCTAATCAAATTGTCTTTGGATCATGGAAAATCATCCCACCACATTTCATGACATTCGGCCAAATAGTTTTTGAGTTATGCGAATCCCAAATACACACCCAATCACTCCCAAAATCTAATCAAATTGTCTTTGGATCATGGAAAATCATCCCACCAAATTTCATGACATTCGGCCAAATAGTTTTTGAGTTATGCGAATCCCAAATACACACCCAATCACTCCCAAAATCTAATCAAATTGTCTTTGGATCATGGAAAATCATCCCACCCACATTTCATGACATTCGGCCCAAATAGTTTTTGAGTTATGCGAATCCCAAATACACACCCAATCACTCCCCAAAATCTAATCAAATTGTCTTTGGATCATGGAAAATCATCCCACCAAATTTCATGACATTCGGCCAAATAGTTTTTGAGTTATGCGAATCCCAAATACACACCCAATCACTCCCAAAATCTAATCAAATTGTCTTTGGATCATGGAAAATCATCCCACCACATTTCATGACATTCGGTCAAATAGTTTTTGAGCAATGCAAATTAAAAACACAGAGACATACAAACAAATAAATACACGCCTATCAAAATATAACTTCCCCGAAACAAAGTTGGCGAATGTAATAAGGTTACCCCAAAGGCCTTATGTATGGAGAGGCGAAAAAAGGCACAACGTTTCAAATGTAAATTATAAAAATAAAAGTAATGTTACCATTCCAACTTCATATTAGCAATGTCACTTACATATAATTAGTCAAGGAATAGTAGTGTAAGCTATACACGCCCATACATTTGAACACATACAATACATATATCATATACAACATATATATGTATGTAGGTATGTGTATATATACTATTAATAATATTATCAATATTATTATTATTATTATTATTATTATCATCATTAGCTAAGCTACAACTAAGATGCTATAAGCCCAAGGGCTCCAGCAGGGAAAAATAGCCCTGTGAGGAAAGGAAATAAGAATATATATATATATATATATATATATATAAAAACTATATATGTATATATATAAAAAAACTATATACTGTATGTATATATATATATAAAAACTATATATGTATATATATGTATATATATGTATGTGTATATATATATATATATATATATATACAATAAACTGGGAACATGTAATACTGAGCGAAAATAGAATAGTTTCGTCGTTTACATCTTCGGCTGACCAGCTGGAACCTAAATGTCTATTTCTACCAGTATTGTAACAACATAAATCAATACAAAATCGAAATGAAATAATACACTTTTACAATGTATTTTTCAAACCACTTCATGAACAACTCTGAGAAACGTGATACAATCGACTAAGTAATTTTAATATCAGATAAAAAAAAAAATCCCAAAATACTTGTTTGCAAAATTGGAACCCAAAAGAGTATACAAAATCAAGTTGCTCTATTTTGTAATATTTTGAAATTCAAAGCGGATATATATAATCTATTCTTATAGGTTTAATTAATAATGTGTATATATATGTATATATATATAAATATATATATATGTATATATATAAATATATATATATATATATATATACACACAATATATATATATATATATATATATACATACACTACAATTTTGGGTTGATGCCCCGGTCCCATATCTTATTCCCCCACTGCTGCTACCCAACATGGTCGACTAATAACCCCTTACTTGGTTCTATTACTAAACCAGCCCTCCATACAGACCCACAAATATGTTAGAAAAAAAAATAACAACAAACAAACAAACAAAAGCATAAACAAAAACAAGAGCAAAAAAAACAAATCCCATTACCAGATTATTCAGAGCACACAGAGAGAAGAACTCATCTCCAATGCACATCTTTTGGATGCTGGAGAAACATCTGAAGAATTTTGGTATATACACCCCTCTCCCCTATTCCCCCTCCAAGACGGAAGTGGCACTCTAACACCCCCCACCCCATCCCCTTCCCCTCTCCCTAGACGGAAGTACCGGCAAAGAAAAAAAAAGCATAATTGTTTTTGGGGAATGTCTGCACCAAGACCTTCTTTCCCTGCAATGGAACCATAAACATAAAGGATGGTCTTCCAGAATCTCTTCCAGTCTTCCAGAATCTGAGAAGGAATTTCCAGGCGTATTTCGAACGTATTAGCAGGAAGTAAGGGGGGGGGGGGGATATAATAGGTTGGGCAATGTCCAGAGGTCTGGAGAAGGTATCTTATTCTCTTCGATAATTTACCTCAATATCGGAGATGAGGAAGATCCGGGTAGGTATTCGGTCCGAATTCAGGAGTCTACACCAGGCATCTTCTGGAAAGTAGAGAATACAAAATCCTGGAAGAAGAAGAAGAAGAAGAAGGAGAGAGAGAGAGAGAGAGAGAGAGAGAGAGAGAGCAGCTTCTGGAAAGAAGAGAACATCAAAAGCTGAAATAGGAAGAAGAGAGAGAGAGAGAGAGAGAGAGAGAGAGAGAGAGCAAGCAGCCTCTGGAAAGAAGAAAATATCAAATGCTGGAAGAAGAAAAAAAAGAGAGAGACAGAGAGAGACAGAGAGAGAGAGAGAGAGAGAGAGAGAGAGAGACTGGGGATTTCCATTCATTAAAATCCCTTAAGTCTTACCTCTTCATTTAACACCTCATTCAAAATCACTCCCTCCCTTTTTATCCTCCATTCTTTATCATCTCCCTTTCTTTCCCCCTCTTACAATTCTCATTCTCTCCCCATTGTCTTAAGCCTTCCTCTATTGTTTCCCAAACCACCCTTATACTAACCCTACAATCTCCCTATTTCCCTACATTAGGAGCAAACCACAAACAAGGCCTATTTTTTGTCTTCCAGGAAGACTATTATGTCCCTACATAAGGCTTCCATGTTTACGGACTGTAAACAAAACAAACAGGAAAACTGAATTCTTTGTTTATCTTTGAAAAGCTTCGAGGTCTTGTGTCTTTTATTTACATTTCTTTGGTTTTTCATTTTGATGTGACGAATAAAGGATATCTTTATCGTTGAGATAATTAGTTATTTGGTAATGAAAATATAAAATGCAAAAGTTTGGTGTTATCTATTATGGTATCGACAAGGAATTATCTAAAAATATAAAAACGCTATTATTATTATTATTATTATTATTATCACTAGCAAGCTACAACCCTAGTTGGAAAAGCACGACGCAATAAGCCCTTTGGCTCCAACAGGGAAAATTAACCTAGTGAGGAAAGGAAATAAAAAAACCACAAGAGAAGTAATGCGCAATTAGAATGAAATATGTTAACTGTAGTTAACTATGAAAAAATAAAGGAATAAAAATGTGTTGAATATGAAATATATCCTATTGAACAATAACATACTCTCCTGGATAGTACAGTGGTAGCATGTTCGCCTAGCATTTGCATGGTGGCAGATCGATCCCAGCCGGGGGCAGTAAGTTTAAGCTGTTTACTGGGGAGGCGTCTTTAACCTTTAGTCTACCAAATTACACAGCAAATTCTTGCGAAAATCGTTATCAATTTTCTAAAATAATTACGCAGACAAATACAGTAAGTATTGGTAAATAACCTTCGGAAACAACTCTCCTTACTCCGTATCAACATTCAAAGGTTTTTGTCGATAAGGTTAACATTAACATCAAAAAATAGATACCATAAAAATGGAATGATATTGGAGTTTAAAATATCTTGTTACATTTAACAACGGTTGTACACAGTTAAAAATTTACCCTTAAAAATAATAAAGGTAAAAATCATGGAATAAATGTTGCCAAGCATTTACCGTTTTAAAACCGGATATATTGACGTAAAGAAGTGATATTATGGTCACCAGCCCATTAAAGATGATAACAAAGTTTGGTAAAAATTATGTTCACCTGTACTTTACTGAAATACGGCTGAAAACAGTATATTTCACGGAGAAATTCCGATTAAAATTACGTTTTTTCTCAGTGTAGTATCAAAAAGAAAAAAGTTGATAAGGCAAAATTTTTCATTTTATTATTATTATTATTATTATTATTATTATTATTATTATTATTATTAATTGCTAAGCTACAACCCTAGTTGGAAAAGCAGGATGCTATAAGGCCAGGGGGCCCCAACAGGGAAAATAGCCCAGTGAGGAAAGGAAACAAGGAAAAATAAGATATTTCAAGAACAGTAACATTAAAATAAATATTTCCTATATAAACTATAAAAACTTTTATATATTGTACGTCCATTGCTTACAGTGTAGCATTTTTAGAGTAACTCCAGCAACCAGTATTACGTTAGAAAATCCAAGTGACAGCTGCGTTCTCTCAATCCTCTCTCGAAAAGCTGAAACATAAATCCCTTATATAATGATAATATCCGTTTTCTATGAGTGTACGAAGCGGACGATATTACGAATATGCTTTCTGTGTGCGTGTAGGAAGCGGTTCATGTTGTAGTTTTATTAAGCCTGGTGGTATGGGAGTTACATTATCAGTCTGGTGATGCAGGAGCTGTTCTTGTATTGGTATTTAATTCTCATTTAAGCAGATGTAAGTGGAACTTAGCATTGAATGACTTGTTTGGGGTTTTCTCTGGAGGCAGTGGCTATAAGTCGAAGCAGTTTATTGCTGAATATATATGTGTTTGGATTATTATATACATACATACATATAAAAACATTTACTATATATACTTATTTATCTACTTATCTATCTATCCATATATACAAGTGTGTGTATGTATATACATATATATGGCATATATACATTTATATATAAACACATACATACATACACACACACACACACACATTTATATATATATATATATATATATATACACACATATATATATATATATATATATATCTGTATGTGTGTACATATGGGACGGTATCATTAAAGGAATAGTGAATCATTCTGAAAAGTAACACCTTTCGAAGTAACAGTCCATTTCGAGCAATAATCAAATTTCTAAACCCAGACTCAAAGAAAAAACTGACATCGAAAACAATAAATCTTTATAATATTCATAATTTGCTCAATATTTCAGAGTATTTAATCCGTTGCGAATTTCATTTCCGCAAGAGAGGAAGATGGCGTTTGCAATTACTCTTTGCAAATAATGCAAGAGTTTTGTGATACATTAGTGCAATTTCGGATAAGAAAAATCAGGGTTTTTATACTCCTACGATGATCAAGTGGAATAACATTTTCATTTTTATTTAAATAGAGTTCAATTATAGATAACTTTAAAGGGAATGTAAATATATATATATATATATATATATATATATATCAAAACTCCTCCTAATATCTGGATTATTTCTATATCTCTGGACCAGGGACCCAAGGGGGAATCAACTCAAAGATAATAGCGTCTGGTCGGGCGGGGGAATCGAACCTGGGCCCAAAAAACTGAGGTCTGTTGACTTGGCAATCAGCCGCAAAGAGAGATATAATATATAGCTTATATGAATGTGTAAAACACGTGATTATCACAAACACACACACGCACACACAAACACACACACACACACATTATATATATATATATATATATATATAAGTCGTATATCAAAACTCCTCCTAATATCTGGATTCACATCTATACCTCGGGATCAGGGACCCAAGGGGGAATCAACTCAAAGCTAATAGCGTCTGGTCGACCGGGGAATCGAACCTGGGCCCCCCAAAAAACGGAGGTTTTATTGACAAAGCAATCAGTCACAAGGAGAGATATAATATATAGCTTATATGAATGTGAAAAACAAGTGATTATCACAAACACACACACACACACACACACATATATATATATATATATATATATAACGATAGATAGATAGATACCTCTCCTAAATTCCTTTAAAAATTAAATCATCTATAAAGTATGTAGGTTAACGTATTACTTGTTAGAACAAAAGCAGAGGTCCAAGACAAATACCATACTAATTTCTATCAATTTTCCACTTGCAACCTGCTTTTGGCATAAGATCAAGTTAATCATAAACTAAATAATTACCAGAAATGACTTATGTAAAACAAAACATGCCTCTGCTAATGTCCCATCCATCCATATACCAAGGCACTTCCCCCAATTTTGGGGGGTAGCCGACATCAACAAAGAAACAAAACAAAAAAGGGGACCTCTACTCTCTACGTTCCTCCAGCCTAACCAGGGACTCATCCGAGTTCAGCTGGTACTGCTAGGGTGCCACAGCCCAACCTCCCACATTTTCCAACACAGATGAAGCTTCATACGGCTGAATCCCCTACCGCTGCTACCTCCGCGGTCATATAAGGCACCGGAGGAAGCAGCAGGGCCTACCGGAACTGCGTCACAATCGCTCGCCATTCATTCCTATTTCTAGCACGCTCTCTTGCCTCTCTCACATCTATCCTCCTATCACCCAGAGCTTTCTTCACACCATCCATCCACCCAAATCTTGGCCTTCCTCTTGTACTTCTCCCATCAACTCTTGCATTCAGCACCTTCTTTAGCAGACAGCCATTTTCCATTCTCTCAACATGGCCAAACCACCTCAACACATTCATATCCACTCTAGCCGCTAACTCATTTCTTACACCCGTTCTCACCCTCACCACTTCGTTCCTAACCCTATCTACTCGAGATACACCAGCCATACTCCTCAGACACTTCATCTCAAACACATTCAATTTCTGTCTCTCCATCACTTTCATTCCCCACAACTCCGATCCATACATCACAGTTGGGACAATCACTTTCTCATATAGAACTCTCTTTACATTCATGCCCAACCCTCTATTTTTTACTACTCCCTTAACTGCCCCCAACACTTTGCAACCTTCATTCACTCTCTGACGTACATCTGCTTCCACTCCACCATTTGCTGCAACAACAGACCCCAAGTACTTAAACTGATCCACCTCCTCAAGTAACTCTCCATTCAACATGACATTCAACCTTGCACCACCTTCCCTTCTCGTACATCTCATAACCTTACTCTTACCCACATTAACTCTCAACTTCCTTCTCTCACACACCCTTCCAAATTCTGTCACTAGTCGGTCAAGCTTCTCTTCTGTGTCTGCTACCAATACAGTATCATCCGCAAACAACAACTGATTTACCTCCCATTCATGATCATTCTCGCCTACCAGTTTTAATCCTCGTCCAAGCACTCGAGCATTCACCTCTCTCACCACTCCATCAACATACAAGTTAAACAACTACGGCGACATCACACATCCCTGTCTCAGCCCCACTCTCACCGGAAACCAATCGCTCACTTCATTTCCTATTCTAACACATGCTTTATTACCTTTGTAGAAACTTTTTACTGCTTGCAACAACCTTCCACCAACTCCATATAACCTCATCACATTCCACATTGCTTCCCTATCAACTCTATCATATGCTTTCTCCAGATCCATAAACGCAACATACACCTCCTTACCTTTTGCTAAATATTTCTCGCATATCTGCCTAACTGTAAAAATCTGATTCATACAACCCCTACCTCTTCTAAAACCACCCTGTACTTCCAAGATTGCATTCTCTGTTTTATCCTTAATCCTATTAATCAGTACTCTACCATACACTTTTCCAACTACACTCAACAAACTAATACCTCTTGAATTACAACACTCATGCACATCTCCCTTACCCTTATATAGTGGTACAATACATGCACAGACCCAATCTACTGGTACCATTGACAACACAAAACACATATTAAACAATCTCACCAACCATTCACGTACAGTCACACCCCCTCCCTTCAACATCTCAGCTTTCACACCATCCACACCAGATGCTTTTCCTACTCTCGTTTCATCTAGTGCTCTCCTCACTTCCTCTATTGTAATCTCTCTCTCATTCTCATCTCCCATCACTGGCACCTCAACACCTGGAACAGCAATTATATCTGCCTCCCTATTATCCTCAACATTCAGCAAACTTTCAAAATATTCCGCCCACCTTTTCCTTGCCTCCTCTCCTTTTAACAACCTTCCATTTCCATCTTTCACTGTCTCTTCAATTCTCGCGCCGGCCTTCCTTACTCTCTTCACTTCTTTCCAAAACTTCTTCTTATTCTCTTCATATGACTGACCCAGTCCCTGACCCCACCTCAGGTCAGCTGCCCTCTTTGCCTCACGTACGTTGCGCTTTACTTCCACATTTTTCTCTCTATATTTTTCATACTTCTCTATACTATCACTCTGCAGCCATTCTTCAAAAGCCCTGTTTTTTCTTCCACTTTTACCTTCACTCCTTCATTCCACCATTCACTGCCCTTCCTCATGCTGCCTCCAACAACCTTCTTGCCACATACATCACTCGCAATCCCAACAAAATTTTCTTTTGCTAACTTCCACTCCTCCTCTAAATTACCATTTTCTCTTACTCTCACCTCGTCATATGCCATTTTCAACCTTTCCTGATATTTACTTTTTACCGCCGGTTTTATTAGCTCTTCAACCCTCACTAGCTCCCTTTTATATCCACTTACTCTATTCCCCCACCCTTTTGCTACAACTAATTTTCCTTCCACCAAAAAATGATCAGACATACCGTTAGCCATACCCCTAAACACGTGCACGTCTTTCAATCTTCCAAACATTCTTTTGGTTATCAACACATAATCCATTAATGCCCTTTCTACTACTCTTCCATTTGCCACTCTTACCCATGTATACTTATTTTCATCTTTCTTTTTAAAAAAGCTAGCACGTATTACCATCTCTTGTTCAACACATATCTACCAGTCTCTCACCACTCTCATTTTCACCTGGTACGCCATACTTCTGCTAATGTAAAAACAATATATGTTTTGAAAGTATTTGTTTCATCATCATCATCATCATCTCCTCCTACGCCTATTAACGTAAAGGGCCTCGTAGAAAACTCACTGGCTAGATACATCAAAGGATAGCTAGTTCCTTCTTGACGCAAAGGGCCTCGTAGCGAACTCATTGGCTAGATACATAAAAGGATAATTAGTTCCTTGTGATACGCAGTGCCTATTTAACTAAGGCAAGTGACCTCTTCCGGTCCATACTAATTCTAGTATGATCAACCCCCAGGCATCAGGAGCAAAAGCCTTAGTGACAGTTTGTCCTTCGCCTTAAACCCAATCCGTCACCCTGCTGCCAGCGACTTCATTGATATTTAGGGGGGCATTTCCTTCACACCCAAAGCTCTCATTACTCCACCAAGTTGCTCATCCGCTTATACGAGTATAACCGTTGGCAAACATGGATTGCTAAGATATACAGCCTAGCGCTGTAAAAGAAAAACAAATGCAAACTAAACTCAGGAATTAATAGTAAAAACCACGAAAATATTTTCAACCTTATTTATTAAGTACAAATTCACCCTTTACGCTTAAACGCAGCGAAATAACTACAGAGAAGTAAACAATAGCCAAAAACAACTGAGACAACAAACAAACAGAAGAATCCCATTTCAAACAAAGACAAACAGCGAAACGTCCAAGCAAACAAAGACAAACAACGAAG
>NC_090756.1:596108-601108 GCF_036898095.1 Palaemon carinicauda
GTAGTTAAACTTTCAGGGATTAATTGTTATGTTAAGACGTGAAAGTGATTCAATTTTGAAAGTCCTAGGTCAAAGGTTAAGGTCAAGGTCAAACAAAGGGTCATTTGTTTATGAACAACTTCCTGGCCACAATTTTACTCATATATTTGTGAAACTTTGAGGGATTAATTGTTATATTGAGACGTGAAAGCAATTCAATTTTGAAAGTCCTAGGTCAAAGGTTAAGGTCAAGGTCGAACAAAAGGTTGTTTGTGAACAACTTCCTGGTCACAATTTTACTCATTGAGAAGGGAAACTTTCAGGGATTAATTGTTATGTTAAGACGTGGAAGTGATTCTATTTTCAAAGTCCTAGGTCAAAGGTTAAGGTCAAGGTCAAACAAAGGGTCATTTGTTTATGAACAACTTCCTGGCCACAATTTTACTCATATATTTGTGAAACTTTGAGGGATTAATTGTTATATTGAGACGTGAAAGCAATTCAATTTTGAAAGTACTAGGTCAAAGGTCAAGGTTGAGCAAAAGGTCAACCGAAAGACAATACCGTGGCGGAGTTCTGCACTCTCAGAGTGCTTTTCTAATTGTCTAATCTTAAACCTAATCCCCTCTCACCTGAACTTAGCAGATCAGTCATCTCTTTAGTATTTAAATAAATCTCATAAAAATAGTGTTCAGTTTTCCCGTCCCTTTAAAATTCAAACTACTTTCTGCCAAGAAAAAAATCCCCTTTTGAATTTTCTCATCAATGAAATATATGATTTTTATTAGCACATTTTTTATTTTCTCCCTTAAAATAATCCCTTTTATCCATCCTGTTTCCCAATAATGCAAGATACTGATATTTTCTTCTCATTTTTTAATTTTCTTCCTTAAAAAAATTCCTTTTATAGTCAATCCATCTACAGTATATTTCGATGTACTAGTTGTATCGCCCTGATTCTATCCGGGAGATGCAATTTTTTTTTTTCACAGTCCTGCTTAAGAGGGCATTGTCATTCTCTCTCGCCTCTGCCATTTATGAGTGGCCTTTAAAACCTTTAAACCTAGCTAACAAGCTAACAACATTCTTAAGTACCCGCATTCCTCCTCTTAACAAGACGTAACAAGGGTCATTTTCCTAATCATCATTCGCTATGCATTCCCAGTTGGATGTAATGATGAGAGCAAAAACATATTACAACGTTTACCGGGAGCTGGAATGCTCTGGAATCCTCTGGAATTGTCTGGAATTCTTAAAAAGAACAGGAACTGGAATTGTTACGTTCGCTTTGGACCCAAAAGACGAGATCTCTCGTAATGATCGTTATGCAGAACGAGGCCATTCAGATAATCGTTTCGATAAGTGATATGCTTTGTTCTGTAAAAGGAGACGATATCGAGAGAGAGAGAGAGAGAGAGAGAGAGAGAGAGATGAAAACAGAATCACGAGAGAGAGAGAGAGAGAGAGAGAGAGAGAGAGAGAGATGAAAACAGAATCACGAGAGAGAGAGAGAGAGAGAGAGAGAGAGATGAAAACAGAATCACGAGAGAGAGAGAGCGAGAGAGAGAGAGAGAGATGAAAACAGAATCATGAGAGAGAGAGAGAGAGAGAGAGAGATGAAAACAGAATCACGAGAGAGAGAGAGAGAGAGAGAGAGAGAGATGAAAACAGAATCACGAGAGAGAGAGAGAGAGAGAGAGAGAGAGATGAAAACAGAATCACGAGAGAGAGAGAGAGAGAGAGAGAGAGAGAGAGAGATGAAAACAGAATCACGAGAGAGAGAGAGAGAGAGATGAAAACAGAATCACGAGAGAGAGAGAGAGAGAGAGAGAGAGAGAGATGAAAACAGAATCACGAGAGAGAGAGAGAGAGAGAGAGAGAGAAGAGATGAAAACAGAATCACGAGAGAGAGAGAGAGAGATGAAAACAGAATCACGAGAGAGAGAGAGAGAGAGAGAGAGAGAGAGAGAGAGATGAAAACAGAATCACGAGAGAGAGAGAGAGAGAGAGAGATGAAAACAGAATCACGAGAGAGAGAGAGAGAGAGAGAGAGAGAGATGAAAACAGAATCACGAGAGAGAGAGAGAGAGAGAGAGAGATGAAAACAGAATCACGAGAGAGAGAGAGAGAGAGAGAGAGAGAGAGATGAAAACAGAATCACGAGAGAGAGAGAGAGAGAGAGAGAGAGAGAGATGAAAACAGAATCACGAGAGAGAGAGAGAGAGAGAGAGATGAAAACAGAATCACGAGAGAGAGAGAGAGAGAGAGATGAAAACAGAATCACGAGAGAGAGAGAGAGAGAGAGAGAGAGAGATGAAAACAGAATCACGAGAGAGAGAGAGAGAGAGAGAGAGAGAGATGAAAACAGAATCACGAGAGAGAGAGAGAGAGAGAGAGAGAGAGAGAGAGATGAAAACAGAATCACGAGAGAGAGAGAGAGAGAGAGAGAGAGAGATGAAAACAGAATCACGAGAGAGAGAGAGAGAGAGAGAGATGAAAACAGAATCACGAGAGAGAGAGAGAGAGAGAGAGAGATGAAAACAGAATCACGAGAGAGAGAGAGAGAGAGAGAGAGAGAGAGAGATGAAAACAGAATCACGAGAGAGAGAGAGAGAGATGAAAACAGAATCACGAGAGAGAGAGAGAGAGAGAGAGAGAGAGAGAGAGATGAAAACAGAATCACGAGAGAGAGAGAGAGATGAAAACAGAATCACGAGAGAGAGAGAGAGAGAGAGAGAGAGAGAGATATCACTGCAGTTTGAGGGGACATACCGCCCCCCCCCCCACCCCCCGCCCCCACCAGCCAAGGCGATAAGCAAGAAGCCAACGACATATTTTACTCATACTTTCAAAAGCTGAAGTGGATGAAACCCTTGTGCAGAAAACTTCCACCTCTATACTAATTCATGCATCTATCGAAGAAGACTCAATATCAGCAAGTTAATTCCCTAAACGATGTACCATTTAATTATCTTCCTCGTTCTCTCACGGACCCTTTATTCAAAATCTTCTAACACTTCATCTATCATTAATTTTTTAATCTTCCTTTCTCTCGTGGGTTCCTTTATCAAAAATCTTCTTCCACTTCATTTATCATTTATCTCTCTTCTCTTTTATCTCAAAGGATCTCTTTATTCAAAATCTTTATCCACTTCATTTATCTTTTATTTATTAATCTTCCTCTCTTTCTTTCACTCAAATCTTTTAAACCGTATTCTCTTTCAACAAGCTAATTTTAAAGTATTCATATATTTTCTTTTATAATATCCAAAGTTTCTTTTTTCTTCTTTTTTTTTTTGTATAATCTCATGGATACACAAACCGTAAATTAAACTTCAACTTTAGAGTTCAACGAACAAAAGGCTCAATGCTGTAAAAAAAGCCTCGACATCACAAGAAGATAAAACTTCTATGAAAATCCACAAAGTGCAAAAGCAACTCTTTATTATTCCAAGCTTGCTTTCAGTAAACTTCTCTCAAGTATTACAACCACTTTCAAAAACGTAAAATGCAAAAACTGTTTTCATGCACCCGTCAAATTCACAGGCTTATTAACGTCACTAAATCCGGATGGAAAATTCAAATTTTCGTTCCCACAGCGGAGAAATGTAATATATACATATATATATATATATATATATATATTCCCAGCCGGTCAGAGGATATTGTCTTTGAATGGTTCCACCTGGGGCTCTGATCCCGAGGTCGGTAAGAGAATCCAGATATTAATGTATGAAAATGTAGGGGCTTATTTGAATATATATATATATATATATATATACACACATATGATAATCTGCCACATTTAGACGTGTTGTGGCCAAGTTGATAGGTCAATGGAACCTCAATATCTTGGGCCCCGGTTCGGTTCCCACGCCGATCAGAAGCTATTATCTTTGAGTTGATTCCCCCCTTGGATCTGTGATCCCAAAGTCGACAGAATCCAGATATTAGGAGTTTAATATATGGCTTATATTAACACATACATTTTATATATATATATATATATATATGTATGTATATATATACATATATATACACAGTATATATATATATGTATATATATACATATATATATATATATGTCTATATATATATATATATGTATATATATATATATATATATACATATATACATATATATATATATATATATATCTATATATGTAAATATATATACGAATATATAAATGCATGTTAATCCTGATACCCTTGCTTGTCAATCCTAACATCCTTGCTTGTAAATATTTAGATAAACGCTTGTCAATCCTGATATCCGTGCTTGCCAATCACATAACTGCACCTAACCTACGAATCAATTACAAAAGGCCTATTCTAGTCAAATGCCCAAGTTCGATTCCTGGGCCATGCTCCCAAATTCAAAAGCCCCGCTAACCTGCAATGTCCTAGTCTATCTCAAGTAAAGAGTTACAATACCTTATCTCTATCATTTCTGTCAAACCTTCATCACAGGATAAATAACTTTATAATGGTTATGAGTCCCCATATAGTGAAGCAAAGAAGGATGCTGAGTAGGCAAAGAAAGTCTAAGAACATACTTGAGCAATCCACACAAGTCAATGCGACAATGTGCGAAGAATTGGTTTAACCATCTCTCCTTTATGGAAGTGAAATGTAGAAGCATTAAAGGTATGAGAAATAAGGACCTGCGTAGAAGTTGTAAAAAACTGTTAAAAGATTATAGTACCTGAAAGAAGGGATGAGTGGGATGGTTTGAACATATGGAGAGAATGGGAGATAGTGGGTTTGGAAAAAGCTTATGATCTGGAATTTCACATGAGAATAAGACTGACACCTATATGGCAATGCCAATATGGGAGCAAAGGATGTATTAGAAAAGGAGCTTTGTATACATGAAGGTGCAAGAGAACACATAGGCAAGAAGGGCAACACTCGGTAATGATGAATCTTAAAACGAATAAAAGTGCTCTTATTGTGGAAGTTTATCTGTAAATGGGTCTCATCAACCAAAAAAAAAAAAAAAAAAAAAAAAACCACAG
>NC_090756.1:606254-633879 GCF_036898095.1 Palaemon carinicauda
CACTAGCAAGCTACAACCCTAGTTGGAAAAGCACGACGCTATAAGCCCTTTGGCTCCAACAGGGAAAATTAACCTAGTGAGGAAAGGAAATAAAAAAACCACAAGAGAAGTAATGCGCAATTAGAATGAAATATGTTAACTGTAGTTAACTAAGGAACAAAAATGTGTTGAATATGAAATATATCCTATTGAACACTAACATACTCTCCTGGATAGTACAGTGGTAGCGTGTTCGCCTAGCATTCGCATGGCAGCAGATCGATCTCAGCCCGGGGCAGTGAGTTTAAGCTGTTTACTGGGAAGGCATCTTTAACCTTTAGTATGCCAAATTTCTTATCAAATTCTTGCGAAAATCGTTATCAATTATTAAAATAATTACGCAGAAAAAACACTAATTATTGATAACTGATCTTCGGAAACAGCTCTCATTACTCTGTATCAACATTCAAATGTTTTGTCGATAAGGTTAACATTAACATGAAAAAAATAGATACCATAAAAATGGAATGATATTGGAGTTTAAAATATCTTGTTACATTTAACAATTTACCCTTAAAAAAAAAAAAAAGGTAAAAATCCTGGAATAAATGTTGCCAAGCATTTACCGTTTTAAAACCGGATATATTGACGTAAAGAAGTGATATTATGGTCACCAGCCCATTAAAGATGATAACAAAGTTTGGTAAAAATTATGTTCACCTGTACTTTACTGAAATACGGCTGAAAACAGTATATTTTTACGGAGAATTTCCGATTAAAACTACGCTTTTTTCCAGTATAGACTCAAATAGAAATAAGTTGATAGGGCATCATTTTTTATTTTATCATTATTATTAATTAATTGCTAAGCTACAACCCTATTCGGAAAAGCAGGATGCTATATGCCCAGGGGCCTCAACAAGGAAAATAGCCCAGTGAGGAAAGGAAACAAGGAAAAATAAGATATTTCAAGAACAGTAACATTAAAATAAACATTTCCTATATAAACTATAAAAAACTTTCATATATTGTACGTCCATTGCTTACAGTGTAGCAGTTTTAGCGTAACTCCAGCAAACAGCATTACGTAAGAAAATCCAAGTGACAGCTGCGTTCTTTCAATCCTCTCTCGAAAAGCTGAAACATAAATCCCTTATATAATGATAATAATAGCAGTTTCTATGAGTGTACGAAGTGGACGATATTACGAATATGCTTTCTGTGTGCGTGTAGGAAGCGGTTCATGTTGTTTTATTAAGCTTGGTGTTATGGGAGCTACATTTTCAGCCTGGTGATGCAGGAGTTGTGTTTGCTTTGGTATTTAATTCTCGTTTAAGCAGATGTAAGTGGAACTTGGCATTGAATGACGTGTTTGGGGTTTTCTCTGGAGGCAGTGGCTATAAGTCGAAGCAGTTTATTGCTGATTATATTATATATATATATATATATATATATATATATATATATATATATATATATATATATAGATATATAGATAGATATATAAATATATACATACATGTATATACATAATATATAATACACATATATATATATATGTATATATATAGATATATATATATATATAGATATATATATATATATATATATATATATATATATATATATATACGTATATACATACATTACATATATATATATATATATATATATATATATATATATAGATAGATAGATAGATAGATAGATACATAGATAGATATATAAATATATATATTTGTATGTGTGTACATACGAAACGGTATCATTAAAGGAATAGTGAATCATTCTGAAAAGTAACACATTTTGAAGTAACAGTCCATTTCGAGCAATAATCAGATTTCTAAACCCAGACTCGAGAGAAAACTCACGTTGAAGACATTAAATCTTTATATTTATAATTTGCTCAATAATTCAAGAGTATTTAAGCCGTTGCGAATTTTATTTCCGCAAGAGAGGAAGATGGCGTTTGCAATTACTCTTTGCAAATAAGGCAAGAGTTTCGTGATACATTAGTGAGTGTAATTACGGATAAGAAAAATGGAAGAACATTTTCAATATTTTTAAATGGGCCATATATATTAGCATTATTATTATTATTATTATTATTATTATTAATATTATTATTATTATCATTATTACTAGCCAAGCTACAACCCTAGTTGGAAAGGCAAGATGCTATAAGCCCAAGGGCTTTAACAGGGAAAAATAGCCCAGTGAGGAAAGGAAATAAGGAAATAAATAAATGATGAGAACAAATTCACAATAAATAAAAGATGAGAACAAATTAATATTAAATAAATGATGAGAACAAATTAACATTAAATAAATGATGAGAACAAATTAACAATAAATAAAAGATGAGAACAAATTAACATTAAATAAATGATGAGAACAAATTAACATTAAATAAATGATGAGAACAAATTAACAATAAATAAAAGATAAGAACAAATTAACATTAAATAAATGATGAGAACAAATTAACATTAAATAAATGATGTGAACAAATTAACAATATATAAATGACGAGAACAAATTAACAAAAAATAAATGGTGACAACAAATTCACAATAAATAAATGATAGCAAATTCACAATAAATTAATGATGAGAACAAATTAACAATAAATAAATGATAAGAACAAATTCACAATAAATAAATGATGAGAACAAATTCACAATAAATAAATGATGACAACAAATTTACAATAAATAAATGATGACAACAAATTCACAATAAATCCCCCTCAACGCTAAAACGCTGCTAAATAACAGAAATCAACAATAGCCAAAAACAACAGACAACAAACAGAAGAATCCCATTTCAAACAAAGACAAACAGCGAAACGTCCCAGCAAACAACGACAAACAAGAGAACGTCCTGGCTGACTTGATTGGCGTTGGTGATCCTCGTACGAAATCTCTCAATATTTGAAGAGCAACTCCAAAAGGTATTATTTTCGCAAATCTGCACAAATCTCTGATATTTCTGCAAAAAGTGGTATTTTGATTTCAGTTCCCTGTAACTGTTAAGATTTTGTATATTGAATTTGTGAAGATTCTCCCCTATGTATAATAAAAGAGCAAGTGTTTGGCTATATATATATATATATATATATATATATATATATATATATATATATATATATATATATATATATATATATATATATCTTCTATCTTATTCCTCCTCCTCTTGTTTTTTAAGTTGATATAGTTTATATATGAAAGATATATTCTAATGTTACTGTTCTTAAAATGTTTTTTTTTTTAATTGTTCTTTATTTTTATTGCAGTTTATTTATTTCTTTATTTCCTTTCCTCACTGGGCTATTTTTCCCTCTTGGAACCCTTGGCCATATAGCATCCTGCTTTTCCAACTAGGGTTGTAGCTTAGCTAATAATAATAATAATAATAATAATAATAATAATAATAACATATTTCTTTCCAGTCACACTGAGTGGTATGCCACACATATAACTACTCGGTCTCCCTCTATCCCTCGGGTAGGGAAGAAAGTAGTCATACCTGGTGAGAAGGGGTAACAAGTGAGGTACTCTAGGAAACCACAACTGCCGTGTTGTAGTTAGGAAAGGGGGAAGGGGTGGGAAGGGTTGAATCTGCATGTGTGTGCATATCTACCTAATTATTTAGCCGCCATTATTGCCAGGTCGCGTACAATAATTTATTCATAAATGATTAGATCAAACTGAAATTCTGTCATTATTGAAGTGAAGCAAAGAATATATTCTCCATCATTCTCTTCTCTTCCTTAATGTTAATTAAAGAAGAGAAACAAAAGATGTGAAATAAAAGCAAGGAAAAGTATCCACACCCAAAATAGTCAATAAGAAAAAGAAAGAAAATAAAAGAAAAACGAGAACTCGCAAGACTTTAATTCACTTAAGCGAAGTCGGTTTCCGAAGGGCACATTCTTCATCGCTCTTCGAAGATCCATCCTTAGCGAATGCACATTCTTCATACATCGCGGATTCACTCTTCACGTATTCGTGAATGATTGAGAATACGTCTGGCTGGCGACTACACGTATTCGCGGGAATGATTGAGAATAGGTCTGTTTGGCAGAATCCCTCGGAGAAGAAACGGGTTAATGAGAGACAGGTCGTAAAATACTTCCTTTTTATGATGGAGATTTTGAGAAGGATAAATATCTCAAAGGTGGATTTTAGTTTATGGAAGCTCAATGAATTTCTTAGGTTGTTGAATTTTATTCTATAAAAAAGTTAATAGATATATTGTTGTATGTAGGGATTACGTATTGTGGTCAGATTTACCGTTCTTCAAATGTACAAAATACATCTATGGTAAAAGTGTTATATATATATATATATATATATATATATATATATATATATATATATATATATATATATATATATATATACACACACATATATATATGTATATATATATATATATACGTATATATACATACACACACACACATATATATATATATATACATATATATATATTGTGCCCAATCCTTGAAATTGCCTATTTCATGAATGCAACAGTCGATGCGCCTAACCCATGCAATGCCTAGATTTCATTGACTGTTTCACGAGATAGACAGCAATTATATCTATGTATTCTTAAAAGTTACCTAATTCACCACTGTGGGGCCCAAGAACAACAGTGGCCTCCAAAGTAAACAGCTTAAACTCACAGTCCCGGACTGGGATCGATCTGCCGCCATGCAAATGCAAGGCGAGGACGTTACCAATACGTACTCAGTTTAATTAAATGAAATCCCAATTAAATAAATCGATTATTAATAAGAGAATCATCAACGAACCCGAAAGGTTTCAAATGGAGATATCAATTTCTCCTAAAATACAGGTGCGTGCAGTTTCCGGGGGTAGAGGTTGGGGTGGGGGTGGGGGTGGGTCTCATTCTTCAAACACTGGGTTCCACTTTTTCCAGACAAATCGGATTACGACCCAAACTGGAAGGTTCATTGGTGTTAATTTCAGCCCCTTTCCATAAAAAATCTTTTTTTTTTTTTTTTTTTTTTTTTTTTTTTTTTTTTTTTTTTTTTTTTTTTTTTTTTTTTATAAACTCGTAGCCATTTTCGAAGGACTTGTGATTCCCACAAAAAGGTCTGAGCGCGTTATACTCATCCCCAATTAATGTTCACTTTTTACCTCTGCCTACGAAGTTGGGAGGAAGTTATGTTTTCGCCCCTGTTCGTTCGTTTGTTTGCAACTTACTGGCCACAATTTCATTCATAGAGTAGTGAAACTTTCAGGCATTAATTGTTATGTTAAGACGTGGAAGCGATTCAATTTTGAAAGTCCTAGGTCAAAGGTTAAGGTCAAGGTCGAACAAAAGGTTGTTTGTTTGTGAACAATTTCCTGGCCACAATTTCATTCATAGAGTAGTGAAACTTTCAGGAATCAATTGCTATGTTGACGTAGAAGTGATTCAATTTTGAATGTCCTAGGTCATAGGTCAAGGTTGAGCAAAAGGTCAACCGAAATACGATACCATGGCGGAGGTCTGCACTCTCAGAGTGCTTTTCTAATTGTTTAATCTTTAACCTAACCCCCTTCTCACCTGAACTTAGCAGAACAGTCATCTCTATAGTATTTAAATAAATCTCATAAAAATAGTGTTCAGTTTTCCCGTCCCTTTAAAATTCAAACTACTTTCTACCAAGAAAAAAAATCCCCTTTTGAATTTTCTCATCAATCACATATATGATTTTAATTACCATATTTTTCATTTTCTTCCTTAAAATAATCCCTTTTTTAATCACTCTTTCAAAATCTACTCTCTTTTATCCATCCTGTTTCCCAATAATGCAAGATACTGATATTTTCTTCTCATTTTTTCATTTTCTTCCTTTAAAAAAAATCCCTTTTCTAGCCAATCCATTTACAGTATATTTCGATCTACTAGTTGTATCGCCCTAATTCTAACCCCGGAGATGTCAAGTTTTTATTTGACAAAGGTTTTCATATGATTTTTTTTTTGGGGGGGGACCTGGATGACTGGACACAAACCTTTACTGCCATTTAGCTGTTTCGGTTATTCAAATATTTCAAATAATCTTTCCATACAGAAAGATATATATATATACATATATATATATATATATATATATATATATATATATATATATATATATGTGTGTATATATATTTATATATATAATATATATATTATATATATATATATATATATATATATATATATATATATATATATATATATATACAGTATACTCGTTGTATCGCCCTAATTCTATCCGGGAGATGTAATTTTTTTTTTCTTTTTGCACTATCCTGCTTAAGAGGGCATTGTAACTCTCTCTTGCCTCTGTCACTTATGAGTGGCCTTTAAAACCTTTAAACCTAACTAACAAGACAACAACAATCTTAAGTACCCGCATTCCTCCTCTCAACAAGACGTAACAAGGCTCATTTTCCTAATCATCATTCGCTATGCATTCCCATTTGGATGTAATGATGAGAGCAAAAAAGATATTACAACGTTAACCGGAAACTGGAATCCTCTGGAATTGTCTGGAATTCTTAAAAAGAACAGGAACTGGAATTGTTACGTTCGCTTTGGACCCAAAAGACGAGATCTCTCGTAATGATTGTTATGCAGAACGAGGCCATTCAGATAATCGTTTCGATAAGTGATATGCTTTGTTCGATAAGGGCAGACGTTATCGAGAGAGAGAGAGAGAGAGAGAGAGAGAGAGAGAGAGAGAGAGAGAGAGAGAGAGAGAATGGACCAAAAAACAAAAACTTAATCGAGAGAGAGAGAGAGAGAGAGAGAGAGAGAGAGAGAGAGAGAGAGAGAGAGAATGGACCACAAGACAAAAACATAAGCGAGAGAGAGAGAGAGAGAGAGAGAGAGAGAGAGAGAATGGACCACAAGACAAAAACATAAGCGAGAGAGAGAGAGAGAGAGAGAGAGAGAGAGAGAGAGAGAGAGAGAGAGAGAGAGAGAGCCCTATAGATCTAAACTGTACTGCAGTTTAAGGGGCTATAACCCCCCCCCCCCGCAAACCAGCCAAGGCGATAAACAAGAAGCCAACGACATATTCCACTCATACTTTCAAAAGCTGAAAAGAGGATGAAACCCGTGTGCAGAAAACTTCCACCCCAATGGTAATTCATGCATCTATCGAAGAAGACTCAATATCAGCAAGTAAATTCCCCAAACGATGTACCATTTAATTATCTTCCTCGTTCTCTCTCGGGCCCTTTATTCAAAATCTTCTTCCCCTTCATCTATCATTTATTTTTTTAATCTTCCTTTCTCTCATGGGTTCCTTTATCAAAAATCTTCTTCCACTTCATTTATCATTTATCTCTCTCCTCTTTTATCTCAAAGGATCTCTTTATTCAAAATCTTTATCCACTTCAGTTATCTTTTACTTATTAATCTTCCTCTCCTCCTTTCACTCAAGACTTTTAAACCGTCCTCTCTTTCAACAAGCTAATTTTAAAGTATTCATATATTTTCTTTTATAATATCCAAAGTTTTTTTTTTTTTTTTTTTTTTTTTTTTTTTTTTTTTTTTAATAATCTCATGGATACACAAACCGTAAATAAAATTTCAACTTTGGAGTTCAACGAACAAAAGCCTTAATGCTGTAAAAATGCCTCGACATCGCAAGACAATAAAACTTCTATGAAAATCCCTCCAAAGTGCAAAAGCAACTCTTTATTATTCCACGCTTGCTTTTAGTAAACTTCTCCTAAGTATTACATTCACTTTAAAAAACGTACAAAGCAAAAACTGTTTTCATGCACCCGTCAAATTCACAGGCTTATTAACGTCACTAAATTCGGTCCCACAGCGGAGAAATGTAATGAAATTATATATATACATAAAGTATATATACATATATATGTATATATATATATATATATATATATATGTATATATATATATACATATATATATACATATATACATATATATATATATATATATATATACACACATATATATACACATATATATAAAAGAAATGGTTCTTATATATATATATATATATATATATATATATATATATATATATATATATATAAATATATATATATATATATATATATATATATATATATATACATAAGAAATGGTTCTTATATATATATATATATATATATATATATATATATATATATAGGTAGATGTAGATATATATATATATATATATATATATATATATATATATATATATATATATATATATATATATATATTATATTTCTCCGCTTTGGGAAACGAAAATTTGAATTTTCCATCAGGATTTAGTGACTTAACATTGTCAACACTCGCACAAATGGTTGTTAATCCTGATAGCCTTGGTTGTAAATGCTATTGTCAATCATAGTGACGTAACTTACTTGTCCATCAGTTACAAAAGGCAAAATCTAATCAAATGCCCAAGTTCGATTCCTGGACAATGCTCCCAAATTTCAGGATTCATAATCCCGGCTAACCTGAAATGTCAATGGTATATCTCAAGTAAAGAGTCACAATACCCTATCTTTATCATTTCTGTCAAACCTTCATCAGAGGATGAATAACTTTATCATGCTTATGAGTCCCCAAAATAGTGAAGCACAGAAGTCAACGCCGCAATGTAGGAAGATGTAGTTTAACGACCTCTCGTTTATGGAAGTGAAGTGGAGAAGCATTAAAGGTATGATAAATAAGGAAGTACACAGAAGTGGTAAAAAACTGCCAATAGATTAAAATAGCTGAAAGAAGGGATGAGGGAGATGGTTTGAACATATGGAGAGAATGGGATATAGTGGGTTTGGAAAAATCTTATGATCTGGAATTTCACATGAAAATAAGACTGGCAATTGCAATATGGGAACAAAGGCTGTATTAGAAAAGAAGGAGTTTATATACATGAAGGGGCAAGAGAACGAATAAAAGTGCTCTTATTGTGGAAGTTTACTAAAAATAGGTCTCATCAACCAAAAAAAAAAAAAAAACCACTGGCTGCAGACCCTTGCTCCACCAATCCCTCCTTCCTCCATTGCACAAGTATTCCGTGAGAGAGAGAGAGAGAGAGAGAGAGAGAGAGAGAGAGAGAGAGAGAGAGAGAGAGAGACTCTTCCATTGGCTCTATTACATTCTTCCTTCGGAATATACATTCATAAAACCTCACTTATCTATTTTGCATCCTTGAGAATGGCGAATCGAGCTTCAAGCCATTTTCGACTCTTTCGACGGAGGGATTAAGGACGATATTTCCTTAAACGATGCGTTAGTTATGATTTTCCTGTTTCCATTATCAATTCTCTTGCTGAAGAATACTTCACGGATCTTGAGTTGGTATACATTTTCAGCTATAGAGAGAGAGAGAGAGAGAGAGAGAGAGAGAGAGAGAGAGAGAGAGAGAGAGATTGTCCTAATGTTTTTCTAAACTAAAAAAAATGAAAGTTAGGAAAAACTCAATAACTGATTCTAAAGTGACGTTATTATTTTCCAGCAATGAAATAACAAATTAAATAAATTCCTTATTATTATGTCTTGTTTCTGTGTGTGTGTGTGTGTGTGTGTGTGTGTGCATGTGTGTGTACGTGCCTAAATCTTTTTAAACTAAAAATTAACGCTTAAAAAAACTCAATAACTGATTGTAAAAATCGTTAATATTTTCCAGCAACGAAATAAATAAATAAAGACTTTCCTTATTATAAAGTCTTGTTTCTGTATATGTGTATGTGAGTGCACGCGCGTGCAACCCCACGTTAATATCCCACAGCCTGGCCAAAATGTAATCTGATTTTAGGTTTTCGTATGCAAATTCAAGTTGAACAACAAACACGTGTATTCATAAACTTTAAGCTAACGAGTAACTTGAGAGAGAGAGTAAAAGATAAAGAGATATATTTAAGTCTTGAAAATGTTGTTTGCATTGAACAACACTTCTGAAGGAATAGATTACCGATTTAACGAGTTAAGAGTATGTGTTCATGTATGCTTGTGTATATAAATCTTATATAACTTATATATATATATATATATATATATATATATATATATATATATATATATATATATATATATATATATATATATAATATACAGTATATATATATATATAATATACAATATATATATATATATATATATATATATATATATATATATATATATATAAAATACCAAAGGAAAACTGCTAAACTAAAAACGCAACAAACCAGAACTGTATCGATGTACTTTTTTATCCAGAATAAAATCGAGAATAAATTCCTGCACCGGATGGCACCTAGATTATTTCCCCTCTCCCTCTCCCTTCCCTCTCCCCTACTCTCACTCTACCATTCTCCTCCACCATCCTAGTATTCCGAAGAGCATTGAGACTGGTGTTGTGTAAAATAAAATAATAAAAGAGAGTCGCCTGTTGGATTTAAGTTAAAAATAGAGAAAAATATGGAAGAGTGAAATGAATTTCCGTTTACTGGAATTATATCTAAAAGCATTACTGGGATATTTAACGTTACGTAGATTTGCATATCTTTGTTTCTTTAGTTGGAACGTGAACACTCACACACACACACACACACACACAAAGTAGGAAGATATACACGTGCAGAACAATCATAGAGAAAAACAATTAAGTAACTCTCGACCGGTTTCGTCCTGCTTATTCAAGACATAGTCAAAAGTTGTTCCTTTTTTATATAATTATTTTGTATGTGTGCTTGTTTCTCTTTTCGTGTGTGTGTGTGTGTCGCTGTCTCTCCTGATACTTTTAGTTGGATATTTACCCGTATATATATATATATATATATATATATATATATATATATATGTATATATATATATATATATATATACTGTATATGCAAACAGATGCAAAACGAAATATTTAACTAAAAGATATTTAAAAGTTGAATCTAAAAGATATATATATAGTATATATACATATATATACTGTATATATATATATATATATATATATATATATATATACATATATATATATATATATGAAACCAACCAGAACAACAACATTAACAAATGCAACCTTTTTCTAGCCCACTGTAGGACAAAGGCCTCAGACATGTAATTAAATAAGGGTTTGGGTGACGTCAGTGGTAGTAAAATCAGCTGTATTTACTTGGTATATATGTATATATACAGCATGTGTAAAGCAACAACAGCAGCAACAAATGCAGCCGTTTCTAGCTCACTGCAGGACAAAGACCTCAGACATGTCCTTGGTCAAGCCTGGGGTTTGGCCATATTCATCATTACACTGGCCAATGCGGATTAGTGATGGTGAGAGATTTTCGACTGATCACTCACAGGAAACGAACCTAGTGCGGGTGACTCTGACATTTACAATTTCGCTGATCATAGCGATATGTAAATCTTTTCACCACGCTAAGGTATACCCACTCAGAGAGGGCATATATATACTGTATATATATATATATATATATATATGGATATATGTATATATATACATATACATATATATATGTATATATATATATATATATATATATATATATATATATATATATATATATACACATATATATATAAAATAAAGAGCGACGTGTCTGGCTATCCATATATGTATTTCTTTCCTGTCATGTTCAATGACATTGCCAGACGTATGACTAGTCGATCTCTCCCCCTCCCTAAGATAGACTTAGGGGAAATAGTCATACCCTGGTGAGAGGGGGTACCCCGAGAGATACTCGAAAACCACAATCGTCCACAAATTGCCGAAACTGCCGTCTTATAGTAAGGAGAGGGAGAGGAGGGGGGGGGTGAGAAGGGTTGAATCTGTGTGCGCATATCTATCTACATACATAGACGTCATTTTTGACGGGTCACGCATGCTTGTATATATATTTACATACATTTTAAAGTTTATGTTGGATTACGCCAGGGTTCAGCATTACCCCCCTTTTTGTTTGTGGTGGTCGTGGATATATTAAGTGAAGAGATAAGATATGAAGAGTTGTGGGAATTGCTGTGCACATGATTTGGTGAAGACTTAACAGAGGAGTGGGCGAGACTTTGGACAGAGGTGGCTTGAGAATAAATATGGATAAGACTGAAGCCATGACCAGTAAGGAAGGTAGGGACAGGATAGCCATACATGGAAGTAGAGACTCTGTTACAAAACAGCTGGGACAATTCACACACTTGGGATCTACTCTAAGTCAGGAGGGAAGATGTGAGGCTGAAGTTGGGAATTAGATAAAAACAGCTTTGGGGAATTGAAGGGAAGTGACAGGAGGGGTATATGATAAGAAAATGCCAATCAAGGTTAAAGGTAAGATCTATAGCACGGGAATAAGACTTAGTGTTAATGTATGACTGTGGACTAGAAACTTGGGCTATAGGATAAAAAGAGGAAGCAAATCTTGAGATAACAGAGATGAGAATGCTGAGGTGGATCATGGGAATATCACAGCTTGAGAGAGTGGAAAATGATGAAATAAGAAGAATGGCAGGCGTAGTAAAGAAGAATGGCAGGCATAGTAAAGATCACTGAGATGAAAAGAGTGTCTCGACTGAGATGGTGTGAACATGTGCAAGGATGGATGATGGAGAGAGAGTGAGGTGGGGTTAGGAGGAACCTGCAAGGGGGGAAAAGATCAAGAGGGAGGCAGAGAATTAGTTGACGAGATAAGGTGAAGGATGATATGGAGAGATGTTTGGTGGAAGAGGATGCTTTTGATAGAAGGCATTGGAAAGGGTACACCAGGCAACCGACCCCTTAATGTAGAGATAATGATGGGACATTAAAAGAACACTGGCATATATATATATATATATATATATATACATATATATATATATATATATATATATATATATATATATATATATATATAAGCCATATACCATACACCTAATATCTGGAATCTTTCTACCAAGATGCTATTATCTTTGAGTTGGTTCCCCCTTGGGTCTCTGATCCCGAGGTAGAGAGAATCCAGATATTAGTAGGTGTATGATATATATCTTATACAAATATATATGAAAAACACGTCAAAATCTGCAAAATTATCATTATATATATATATATATATATATATATATATATATATATATATATATATATATATATATATATAGAGTATATACATATCCAAATAAAAATAATTTATTGGTAGAATTCAACTTGTGACTCCTGGCAAATCGAAATAAGATTATCTCTTATCTCCCCTGATTCTTCTTTTCGTATCTTGAAACATCGCCGGATCGTATATCGGGTACACACAAAATAATAAGTGTACCCTCAAGTAATGAACTGGATTTTAAAGCTTCCACCAAACACCAAAGACCTCTTCCCAATCTAGCATGATTACGTAAAAATTCAGTTTTTATGGAATTCTATATCAAAGAAAAAAACTGCGAAAGAGGCTGCCAATTTCTTTCGCAAGATGCTTCGTTAAGAAGACAATAAAGGATTACGAAAGGAAGGGAAAAAAGCGAGTATTTAAAACCGAGTAAAAAAATTGTATTGTTTGATGTTGACTGGATTGAGAGAGAGAGAGAGAGAGAGAGAGAGAGAGAGAGAGAGAGAGAGAGAGAGAGAGAGAGAGAGAGAATGTCTTAAGATATGCGCCTAAAATATTAATTTTTTCCTTGAGTTAGTATTTTTGTTCTTCTGCAAATTAAGAACAACTCCAGACCTCTCTCTCTCTCTCCTCTCTCTCTCTCTCTCTCTCTCTCTCTCTCTCTCTCTCCAAAAATTTAATTTCAAAAAACAAATTCTTGACAAATGCTTTCTCTCTTTCTTGTTACGGAGGCCAATAAAAAACCAATCCTCTAGATAAAATCTCTCTCTCTCTCTCTCTCTCTCTCTCTCTCTCTCTCTCAATGCAAGAAATAAAAACACCAACCTCAAGACCACTATCTGTGTGTATATGTGTCTTGGAATATGCGTCGAATAAAACCTACACCTCACGACCTTCCATCTCTCTCTCTCTCTCTCTCTCTCTCTCTCTCTCTCTCTCTCTCTCTCTCTCTCTCTCTCTCTCTCTCTCTCTTTCTCTCTAGAACACACTTTGCATGAAAAATGTGTCGCAGGCGAGTCTTCACACGCGAGACTTTACCGCATCACATCGTTTCAAAGATCATTTGCTGCCAAGAATAAGACCAGAGATTGTACAAAATAAAAAAAAGACTCGCTTCCCCTCCCCACCTCTCCTAGCTGATACAGGGTGTCGCAAGAAACTTGCGCCACTCTGAAGCAAGCAGATTTGTTACAGGGTGTCGCATGATTGTTGGACAGTTTTTTTTATTTAAGGAAAACTTTCTTTTTATAAATATTTGACAATTTTTTACCATTAAATACTCTACATTTGACAATTTTCCCCTTTAAATACTTCATTTTTTTTTTCAATGTGATATTTCATACGAATAAAACAAATCTATTGTACTTAGAACTCAAGTTCTTTCGATGAACTTTTAATTAAGTCACTGAATTTGGAACTTGATTTCTTTTGTGTTCCCATCAAACCAAGTTTTGTTAGAACTTCCATGTAGGCTTTGTTAGTGTTTACAAAACTATTTTCTCCTAAAATTATGCATCATTTAGAAATATTCTTTTTATGTATGACTATCATGCAGTGTCTACGAAATTTATTTACAAACATAATTATATATACATATATATATATATATATATATATATATATATATATATATATATATACTGTATATATATTATATATATATATATATACATATATATATATATATAATATTACTAGCTAAGCTACAACCCTAGTTGAGAAGCAGGATGCTATAAGGCCAATAGTTCCAACAGGAAAAATATCCCATTGAGGAAATGAAACAAGGAAACAGATATAACCGTGTGTCCATGGTACAGGGGCTATGGCACAATCCAAGAATAAAAAAAACAATGGTTTGATTTTGGAGTGTCCTTCTCCTAGTAGAGCTGCTAACCATAGCTAGATAATCTCTTCTATCCTTACAAAGAGGAAAATAGCCACTGAACAATTACAGTGCAGTAGTTAAACCCTTTCAGTATAGAGGAATTTTTCGATTATCTTATTGTTGCCAGTTGTATGAGGAAAGAGGATATGTAACTAAAAGAAAATATGACCAAAATACTGCCTATATATATATATATATATATATATATATATATATAATATATATATATATATATATATATATATATAAATTTATCAAATTCATTTATATAAATTTATCTATATAACAGTCTAAAGAATAACGACAGAGTGCCTTGAATTTGAAGCGAATCTACGGGCTCTGATTGGCTAACCTGGCATCGCCTGTGATTGGTTGAGAAGGTTTCTCGACCTAAGACAGTCTTACCCGGCAGTTCTATTAATTACATGAGACACTTAATCACTACATTAATCACTAATCAATCACCAATTAGAGTCTTTCAAAATTAAATTCTAATTTGACTCTAGCTTCTTTCTTATAAATTCCAAGTTTATTCCAATTTATCTCCTATAAATTCCAAGCTGATTTCAAGTCTCTATCATTAAATTCAAAGGTGCTTCTATTTTTCACTATCTAATAAAAGTTTCATCCAGCCTTCTACAATTAAACTAAAATTTTATCTAAGTTTTCTAACAATAAATTCAAATTAGATTCTACTTTCATACAATGAATTTAAATTAAATTCATGTCCCATTTTACCTAATCCCTCAGAGATTTACAATTTTTATATACTAAAGTCTACAGTATATTCAAAGTTGATTGCTGCCATTTATTAGTCCCTCGTTTTTACAATTATTATATAACAAAAAGGTATACTGTTTATAATTTTTACTAGGTAACCTATAACCATAATTAATAAAGCTGGATGCTATAAGACCAAGGGCTCCAACAGGGAAAAAAGACCAATGAGGAAAGGATATAATGTAAGTAAACTACACATTTTAAGAACAGTAACAGCAAAAAAAAAAAAATATCTTCAAATATAAACTATTTACAACTATTCTATAATAAAAAGGTATACTGTATTATCATTTCTGCTAGCTAAGCTATAACCCTAGTTGGTAAAGCAGGATGCCATAAGACCAAGGGTTCCAACAGAGAAAAAAGCCCAATGAGGAAAGGATAAAAAGAAATTAATAAACTACAAGAGAAGTAATGAACAGCTAAAATAACACATTTTAAGAACAATAACAGCATTAAATAAGACCTTCATATATAAACTATAAAAAGAGACCTACGTCATCCTCTTCGACATAAAATTCCAAATTGAATCCAATTTTATACCCCAACTTCCAAAGCTGCCTGAAGAAGGCGATGAAGAAGTGGCCCACATCTTCAAGCATCCTCCCATTCATAGTGATTCGCTTTTTGTGAAGGGAGAATTGACCCTTTTTAGGGGGGGGGGAGGAGGGGGGAAGGGGGGTTCTTAATTGCAGGAGACTCGGTGAAGAGGACGAAATTGCTTTGGTGTTATTGCAAATGTGCGTGAAATGAGGCTAAGGCAAAAGTGAGGAGTGAATGAAGCGCTGAGAGAGAGAGAGAGAGAGAGAGAGAGAGAGAGAGAGAGAGAGAGAGAGAAGAGAGAGAGAGAGAGAGGGGGGGGGAATTGCATTAAAAATTCCCTTTTCACAAACATGTATTGCAGGTACATGGTAGTTTAAATATATATATGAGAGAGAGAGAGAGAGAGAGAGAGAGAGAGAGAGAGAGAGAGAGAGAGAGAGAGAGAGAGAGAGAAACTAATTAAATTAAATCGCTTTCTTTCAATATAGCAGCATTGCAAGCACAAAAAAATCCCCTTCTCGCAAACAATGTTTTGCAGATAGACACTAGTTTAAATATAAATATAAATATATACATATATACACACATATATATATATATATATATATATATATATATATATATATATATATATATATGAGAGAGAGAGAGAGAGGAGAGAGAGAGAGAATAATGTGTCTTTGACACACACGCAAACACTGTGTTGGGGGATGAAACGATCCGACATTAACAAGGCTTTTCCCCCCGTGTTTATTGGAACCGTTCGCTGTGACACATTTGAAACAAATTCTCGAATAACGTAACTTCATTATGCAAACGACTTTCTGTGACAAGCTTCCCATGGAAAGCGTTTTCCAAAATAATGTGCGATAAAAACGTTCTATGCATTAATATGAGATAAAAACGTTTTACGCATTGTGATAAAAACATTATGTGCATTAATGCGTGATAAAAACGTTTTCCGCATTAATGTGGTAAAAACGTTTTCCGCGTTAATATGTGATGAAAACGTTTTGTACAATTATGTGGTAAAAAACGTTTTGGGCATTAATATGTGATAAAAACTTATTGTGAATGACTATGGGATAAACACGTTTTTCCACATTAATATGTGATAAAAACATTTTCGTGCATTAATGTGATAAAAATCTTTTATGCAATATGTGATAAAAATACGTTTTGAACATTAATAAAAAAAATTTACGTATTCATTTGATAAAAATGTTTTACGAATTAAAATGGGATAAAAACGTTTTGGGCATTAATATATGATAAAAAGACGTTTTGCCCATTTATCTGGGATAAAACCTTTTTGCGCATTAATGTGTGATAAAAACGTTTTCCGCATTGATATGTGATAAAATCGTTTTATGAATTAATATGTGATAAAACGTTTTATGCATTATTATGTAATAAAAACGTTTTCCGCATTAATATGTGATAAAAACGTTTTCCACATTAATATGTGATAAAAACATTTTATGCATTAATATGAAGTAAAAACGTTTTGCGCATTAATGAGGGAAAAGATCGACGTATTTTAGGATGCTTTTAAAGAAATTGTGGAAACAGTTGATTAATTAGGGTTGTTGTGGCCTATTGATAACGTCTCTGCCTCTTGATCGCCAGACTTGGATTCGAGTCCTGCTCAAACTCGTTAGTTCCATTAGTGTCCGCGACCTCATCATCCTTGTGAACTAAGGATGGGGAGTTTGGGGAGGTTATATGTCTATCTGCTGAGTCATCAGCAGCCATTGCCTAGGCCTCCCTGGTCCTAACTTGGGTGGAGAAGGGTCTGGGGTGTTGATCATATATATATATGGGATCAATCTCTAGGGCATTGTCCTGCTTGTTGGGCAATGTCACTGTCCTTTATTGTATTCATGAAATATGGAAATAAGTTCTGGAATTTCGACATTGGAGGATATTCAGTAGAGTAAAAGGCTATAAAGATAATGCCTACAGTGTTCCACTCAAAGTGTTTATGCTTTCCTTTCACTTCAAAGCACCGGAACTCTCTTCCTACTTTAATGTTTCCTTGGAGCGTAGGATAAAGAAAAAAAAATTGTGAATACCAATGTTGATGTCAAAATAAGTCAATTTATAATTAGAAATCTAGTTTAACTTTGCTTCTGAAATAATTGATAAGACAAATATATATAAAAAATAGATAAATAATAGAAAAAATAGATAAATAATAGATAAATAAATAATAGATGAATAGATAAATAAATAATAGATGAATAAATAAATAGATAAAATAATAGGTAAATGGATAAATAATATATAATTGATAAATCACTAAAAGGTAAAAATATTAACAAAATTAAATAAAAAAAAAAGGTGTTAAGAAATACTAACACTCATTAATTCAGCCACTTCTCGTCCCGGATTCCTAATAAAGAAAATATCTCCCCAAAACCAGGATTCGAAGGATTCCTTTATCCCATAACGCAACGATTCCCGGAAGCTTATACGCAATTCCTAGCGGAGGCCATAGTGGCCATAAAGGCGCCTCAATGGCCCTTTCCATCATTTCTGGCTGAATGAAGTTCATGGCCTTTACGCGGCCGGAAATCCGGCCATAAATGAAGACGGAATAAAACATACGAGAGATTTCTTATCTTGTTTCCATATTGTTAAAGAATCACGTGATCTGAATTATTATTATTATTATTATTATTATTATTATTATTATTATTATTATCATCATCATTATGATTATTATTATTATTATTATTATTATTATCATTACTATTATTATTATTATTATTATTATTATTATTATTATTATTATTATTACTTACTAATCTACAACCCTAGTTGGACAAGCAGGATGCTATAAGCCCAGGGGCCCCAAAAGGGAAAATAGGCCAGTGAGGAAAGGAAACAAAGTAAAATAGAATATTTTAAGAACAGTAACAACATTGAAATAAATATTTCCTATGTAAACTATAAAAACTTTAACAAAATAAGAGGAAGAGAACTTAGATACAATAATGTGCAAGACAACTCTAACCCAAGAGATAGTGTAAGACCATGGTACAGAGGCTATGGCCCTACCTAAGACTAGCGAACAATGGTTTGATTTAGGAGTGTCCTTCTCCTAGAAGAGCTGCTTACCATAGCTAAAGTCTCTTCTACCCTTACTAAGAGGGCAGTAGCCACTGAGCAATTACAGTGCCGTAGTAAACCCTTGGCTGAAGAAGAATTGTTTGGTAATCTCACTGTTGTCAGGTGTATGAGGACAGAGTAGAATCTGTAAAGAATATGCCACACTATTCGGTGTATGTGTAGGCAAAGGGAAAGTGAACCGTAACCAGAGAGAAGGATCCAATGTAGTACTGTCTGGCCAGTCAAAGGACCCCAAAACTCTAAAGCGGTAATATCTCAACGGGGGGCTATTGCCCTGGCCTACCTAAAAACAGAGAACCACGTATTTTGATCTCTATAAAAGTAAGAATCACTTATTTTGACCTCTATTAAAATAAGAATCACGTATTTTGACCTCTATAAAAGTAAGAATCACGTATTTTGACCTCTATAAAAGTAAGAATCGCGTATTTTGACCCTTTTTTCAATAAAGAATCGCGCTATAACAATGAAAAATCATATATTTTGACGTCGTAATAAAACAAGAAGATTCACGTATTTTGACCAAATTAGAACAAAGAAGAATCACGTGCTTTGATCACGTTATAGCAAAGAAGAATAACGAGTTTTAACCCCGTTATAACAAAGACGAATCACGTATTTTGACCACGTTATAAAAGAAGAATCCAGCAGTTAGACTATGTTAATAACAAAGAAGAAACTCGTGTTTTTACCATGTTATACAAACGAAGAATTGCGTATTTTGACCATATTAAAACAAAGTAGAATCACGAATTTTGGCCATGTTATTATAAAGAAAAATATCTTATTTTTGACCATGTTATAACAAAGTAGAATCACGAATTTTGACCATGTTACAACAAAGTAGAATCATGAATTTTGACCATGTTACAACAAAGTAGAATCATGAATTTTGACCATGTTATAACAAAGTAGAATCATGAATTTTGACTATGTTACAACAAAAAAAATCATGAATTTTGACCATGTTACAACAAAGTAGAATCATGAATTTTGACTATGTTACAACAAAGTAGAATCATGAATTTTGACCATGTTACAACAAAGTAGAATCATGAATTTTGACAATGTTATAACAAAGTAGAATCATGAATTTTGACCATGTTATAACAAAGTAGAATCATGAATTTTGACCATGTTACAACAAAGTAGAATCATGAATTTTGACCATGTTACAACAAAGTAGAATCATGAATTTTGACTATGTTACAACAAACTAGAATCATGAATTTTGACCATGTTACAACAAAGTAGAATCATGAATTTTGACCATGTTATAACAAAGAAAAATCTCTTATTTTTGACCATGTTACAACAAAGTAGAATCAGGAATTTTGACCATGTTACAACAAAGTAGAATCATGAATTTTGACCATGTTCAAACAAAACAGAATCATGAATTTTGACCATGTTATAACAAAGTAGAATCATGAATTTTGACCATGTTATAACAAAGAAAAATCTCTTATTTTTGACCATGTTAAACAAAGTAGATTCATGAATTTTGACAATGTTATAACAAAGTAGAATCATGAATTTTGACCATGTTACAACAAAGTAGAATCATGAATTTTGACCATGTTACAACAAAGTAGAATCATGAATTTTGACCATGTTATAACAAAGAAAAATCTCTTTTTTTTTGACCATGTTAAAACAAAGTAGAATCACGAATTTTGACCATGTTACAACAAAGTAGAATCATGAATTTTGACCATGTTACAACAAAGTAGAATCATGAATTTTGACAATGTTATAACAAAGTAGAATCATGAATTTTGACCATGTTACAACAAAGTAGAATCATGAATTTTGACTATGTTATAACAAAGTAGAATCATGAATTTTGACCATGTTACAACAAAGTAGAATCATGAATTTTGACCATGTTACAACAAAGTAGAATCACGAATTTTGACCATGTTACAACAAAGTAGAATCATGAATTTTAACCATGTTATAACAAAGAAAAATCTCTTATTTTGACCATGTTAAAACAAAGTAGAATCACGAATTTTGACCATGTTACAACAAAGTAGAATCATGACTTTTGACCATGTTACAACAAAGTAGAATCATGAATTTTGACAATGTTATAACAAAGTAGAATCATGAATTTTGACCATGTTACAACAAAGTAGAATCATGAATTTTGACTGTTACAACAAAGAAGAATCATGAATTTTGACCATGTTACAACAAAGTAGAATCATGAATTTTGACCATGTTACAACAAAGAAAAATTCTCTTATTTTTGACCATGTTACAACAAAGTAGAATCATGAATTTTGACTATGTTATAACAAAGTAGAATCATGAATTTTGACCATGTTAACAACAAAGTAGAATCATGAATTTTGACCATGTTACAACAAAGTAGAATCACGAATTTTGACCATGTTACAACAAAGTAGAATCATGAATTTTGACCATGTTATAACAAAGAAAAATCTCTTATTTTTGACCATGTTACAACAAAGTAGAATCATGAATTTTGACCATGTTATAACAAAGTAGAATCATGAATTTGACTATGTTACAACAAAAAAAATCATGAATTTTGACCATGTTACAACAAAGTAGAATCATGAATTTTGACTATGTTACAACAAAGTAGAATCATGAATTTTGACCATGTTACAACAAAGTAGAATCATGAATTTTGACAATGTTATAACAAAGTAGAATCATGAATTTTGACCATGTTATAACAAAGTAGAATCATGAATTTTGACCATGTTACAACAAAGTAGAATCATGAATTTTGACCATGTTACAACAAAGTAGAATCATGAATTTTGACTATGTTACAACAAAGTAGAATCATGAATTTTGACCATGTTACAACAAAGTAGAATCATGAATTTTGACCATGTTATAACAAAGAAAAATCTCTTATTTTTGACCATGTTACAACAAAGTAGAATCAGGAATTTTGACCATGTTACAACAAAGTAGAATCATGAATTTTGACCATGTTCAAACAAAACAGAATCATGAATTTTGACCATGTTATAACAAAGTAGAATCATGAATTTTGACCATGTTATAACAAAGAAAAATCTCTTATTTTTGACCATGTTAAAACAAAGTAGATTCATGAATTTTGACAATGTTATAACAAAGTAGAATCATGAATTTTGACCATGTTACAACAAAGTAGAATCATGAATTTTGACCATGTTACAACAAAGTAGAATCATGAATTTTGACCATGTTATAACAAAGAAAAATCTCTTTTTTTTGACCATGTTAAAACAAAGTAGAATCACGAATTTTGACCATGTTACAACAAAGTAGAATCATGAATTTTGACCATGTTACAACAAAGTAGAATCATGAATTTTGACAATGTTATAACAAAGTAGAATCATGAATTTTGACCATGTTACAACAAAGTAGAATCATGAATTTTGACTATGTTATAACAAAGTAGAATCATGAATTTTGACCATGTTACAACAAAGTAGAATCATGAATTTTGACCATGTTACAACAAAGTAGAATCACGAATTTTGACCATGTTACAACAAAGTAGAATCATGAATTTTAACCATGTTATAACAAAGAAAAATCTCTTATTTTTGACCATGTTAAAACAAAGTAGAATCACGAATTTTGACCATGTTACAACAAAGTAGAATCATGACTTTTGACCATGTTACAACAAAGTAGAATCATGAATTTTGACAATGTTATAACAAAGTAGAATCATGAATTTTGACCATGTTACAACAAAGTAGAATCATGAATTTTGACTGTTACAACAAAGAAGAATCATGAATTTTGACCATGTTACAACAAAGTAGAATCATGAATTTTGACCATGTTACAACAAAGAAAAATCTCTTATTTTGACCATGTTACAACAAAGTAGAATCATGAATTTTGACTATGTTATAACAAAGTAGAATCATGAATTTTGACCATGTTACAACAAAGTAGAATCATGAATTTTGACCATGTTACAACAAAGTAGAATCACGAATTTTGACCATGTTACAACAAAGTAGAATCATGAATTTTGACCATGTTATAACAAAGAAAAATCTCTTATTTTTGACCATGTTAAAACAAAGTAGAATCACGAATTTTGACCATGTTATACCAAAGTAGAATCATGAATTTTGACCATGTTACAACAAAGTAAAATCACGAATTTTGACCATGTTACAACAAAGTAGAATCATGAATTTTGACCATGTTATAACAAAGAAAAATCTCTTATTTTTGACCATGTTAAAACAAAGTAGAATCACGAATTTTGACCAAGTTACAACAAAGTAGAATCATGAATTTTGACCATGTTACAACAAAGTAGAATCATGAATTTTGACAATGTTATAACAAAGTAGAATCATGAATTTTGACCATGTTACAACAAAGTAGAATCATGAATTTTGACTGTTACAACAAAGAAGAATCATGAATTTTGACCATGTTACAACAAAGTAGAATCATGAATTTTGACCATGTTACAACAAAGAAAAAACTCTTATTTTTGACCATGTTATAACAAAGTAGAATCATGAATTTTGACCATGTTAAAACAAAGTAGAATCACGAATTTTGACCATGTTACAACAAAGTAGAATAATGAATTTTGACCATGTTACAACAAAGTAGAATCACGAATTTTGACCATGTTACAACAAAGTAGAATCACGAATTTTGACCATGTTACAACAAAGTAGAATCATGAATTTTGACCATGTTACAACAAAGAAAAATCTCTTATTTTTGACCATGTTATACCAAAGTAGAATCATGAATTTTGACCATGTTAAAACAAAGTAGAATCACGAATTTTGACCATGTTACAACAAAGTAGAATCATGAATTTTGACCATGTTACAACAAAGTAGAATCATGAATTTTGACAATGTTATAACAAAGTAGAATCATGAATTTTGATCATGTTACAACAAAGTAGAATCATGAATTTTGACTGTTACAACAAAGTAGAATCATGAATTTTGACCCTGTTACAACAAAGTAGAATCATGAATTTTGACCATGTTACAACAAAGAAAAATATCTTATTTTTTGACCATGTTATAACAAAGTAGAATCATGAATTTTGACCATGTTAAAACAAAGTAGAATCACGAATTTTGACCATGTTACAACAAAGTAGAATAATGAATTTTGACCATGTTACAACAAAGTAGAATCACGAATTTTGACCATGTTACAACAAAGTAGAATCATGAATTTTGACCATGTTAAAACAAAGTAGAATCATGAATTTTGACCATGTTACAACAAAGTAGAATCATGAATTTTGACCATGTTACAACAAAGTAGAATCACGAATTTTGACCATGTTACAACAAAGTAGAATAATGAATTTTGACCATGTTACAACAAAGTAGAATCACGAATTTTGACCATGTTACAACAAAGTAGAATCATGAATTTTGACCATGTTATAACAAAGTAGAATCATGAATTTTGACCATGTTATAACAAAGAAAAATCTCTTATTTTTGACCATGTTAAAACAAAGTAGAATCGTGAATTTTGACAATGTTATAACAAAAGAAAAATCTCTTATTTTTTGACCATGTGTAAACAAAGTAGAATCATGAATTTTGACCATGTTTAAAACAAAGTAGAATCACGAATTTTGACCATGTTACAACAAAGTAGAATCATGAATTTTGACCATGTTACAACAAAGTAGAATCACGAATTTTGACCATGTTAAAACAAAGTAGAATCATGAATTTTGACCATGTTATAACAAAGTAGAATCATGAATTTTGACCCATGTTATAACAAAGAAAAATCTCTTATTTTGACCATGTTATAACAAAGTAGAATGATGAATTTTGACCATGTTACAACAAAGTAGAATCATGAATTTTGACTGTTACAACAAAGTAGAATCATGAATTTTGACCATGTTAAAACAAAGTAGAATCATGAATTTTGACTATGTTATAACAAAGTAGAATCATGAATTTTGACCATGTTACAACAAAGTAGAATCATGAATTTTGACCATGTTACAACAAAGTAGAATCACGAATTTTGACCATGTTACAACAAAGTAGAATCATGAATTTTGACCATGTTAAAACAAAGTAGAATCATGAATTTTGACCATGTACAACAAAGTAGAATCAGAATTTTGACATGTTCTAACAAAGTAAAATCGTGAATTTTGACTATGTTACAACAAAGTAGAATCATGAATTTTGACCATGTTACAACAAAGTAGAATCATGAATTTTGAAAATGTTATAACAAAGTAGAATCATGAATTTTGACCATGTTATAACAAAGAAAAATATCTTATTTTTGACCATGTTAAAACAAAGTAGAATCATGAATTTTGACTATGTTACGACAAAGTAGAATCATGAATTTTGACCATGTTACAACAAAGTAGAATCATGAATTTTGACCATGTTACAACAAAGTAGAATCATGAATTTTGACTGTTACAACAAAGTAGAATCATGAATTTTGACCATGTTAAAACAAAGTAGAATCATGAATTTTGACCATGTTACAACAAAGTAGAATCCCGAATTTTGACCATGTTACAACAAAGTAGAATCACGAATTTTGACCATGTTACAACAAAGTAGAATCACGAATTTTGACCATGTTACAACAAAGTAGAATCCCGAATTTTGACCATGTTACAACAAAGTAGAATCACGAATTTTGACCATGTTACAACAAAGTAGAATCACGAATTTTGACCATGTTACAACAAAGTAGAATCCCGAATTTTGACCATGTTACAACAAAGTAGAATCACGAATTTTGACCATGTTACAACAAAGTAGAATCCGAATTTTGACCATGTTACAACAAAGTAGAATCATGAATTTTGACCATGTACAACAAAGTAGAATCACGAATTTTGACCATGTTACAACAAAATAGAATCACGAATTTTGACCATGTTAAAACAAAGTAGAATCCCGAATTTTGACCATGTTACAACAAAGTAGAATCACGAATTTTGACCATGTTACAACAAAGTAGAATCATGAATTTTGACTATGTTACAACAAAGTAGAATCATGAATTTTGACCATGTTACAATAAAGTAGAATCACGAATTTTGACCATGTTACAACAAAGTAGAATCATGAATTTTGACCATGTTATAACAAAGAAAAATCTCTTACTTTTGACCATGTTTAAAACAAAGTAGAATCATGAATTTTGACCATGTTACAACAAAGTAGAAATCATGAATTTTGACCATGTTATAACAAAGTAGAATCATGAATTTTGACCATGTTAAACAAAGTAGAATCATGAATTTTGACTATGTTTACAACAAAGTAGAATCATGAATTTTGACTATGTTACAACAAAGTAGAATCACGAATTTTGACCATGTTACAACAATGTAGAATCATGAATTTTGACCATGTTACAACGAAGTAGAATCATGAATTTTGACCATGTTACAACAAAGTAGAATCATGAATTTTGACCATGTTACAACAAAGTAGAATCATGAATTTTGACCATGTTACAACAAAGTAGAATCATGAATTTTGACCATGTTACAACAAAGTAGAATCATGAATTTTGACCATGTTATAACAAAGAAAAATCTCTTATTTTTGACCATTTAAAACAAAGTAGAATCATGATTTTGACCATGTTACAACAAAGTAGAATCATGAATTTTGACCATGTTACAACAAAGTAGAATCATGAATTTTGATCATGTTATAACATAGTAGAATCATGAATTTTGACCATGTTACAACAAAGTAGAATCATGAATTTTTGACCATGTTATAACATAGTAGAATCATAAATTTTGACCATGTTTACAAACAAAGTAGAATCACGCATTTTGATCCTGTTATAGCAAAGATGAATTACGAATTTAAACACCGTTTTAACTCAAAAGTATCACGAAGGGCAGAAGCTATTTTCTTAAGCAATGAGCAACAGTGGATCAAGATAAAGTAAAAAAGAAGAGTGAATCAAAGTAATATATAGATGGAGATTTGCATTTGAGAGAGAGAGAGAGAGAGAGGAGAGAGAGAGAGGAGAGAGAGAGAGAGGAGAGAGGAAGGAGAGAGAGAGGAGAGAAGAGAGGAGAGAGGGAGAGAGAGATGTTTACACTAAGAGAAGCTTCTTTGTTTTCCTTATACAGAGTATTGCATATAGACAGTAGTTTAAATGAGAGAGAGGAGAGAGAGAAGAGAGAGATAGGAGAGAGAGAGCGAGAGAGAGGAGAGAGAGAGAGAGAATT
>NC_090756.1:634379-639379 GCF_036898095.1 Palaemon carinicauda
TTGTTATAACGTGGTCAAAATGGGTTATTCTTCATTGTTACAACATGCTCAAAATGCGGATTCTTCATTGTTATAACATGGCTAAAATACATAATTCATCTTTGCCATAACAGGGTCAAAATATGTGATTCTACTTTGTTATATCATGGTCAAATACATAATTAATCTTTGCTATAACATGGTCAAAAATCGTGATTCTACTTTTTTATAACGTCCGTCGAAATTCGTGATTCTACTTTGTTATATATAACTTAGAAAAAATACGTAATTCTTCAGTGTTATAACATGGTAAAAATAACTGATTCTTCTTTGCTATAACAGGCTCTAAATACATGGTCAAAAGTTGTGATTTTACTTTGTTATAACATGGTCAAAAGTTGTGATTTTACTTTGTTATAACATGGTCAAAATATGTAATTCTTCATTGTTATAACATTGCCAAAATACGTCATTGTTCTTTGTTATAAAGTGATAAAAATACGTGAATCTTCTCTTTTTTAACGAGGTGAAAATACGTTATTTTTCTTTTTTATAACGACGTCAAAATACGTTATTTTTCTTTTTTATAACGACGTCAAAATACGTAATTTTTCTTTTTATAACGACGTCAAAATACGTAATTTTTCTTTTTTTATAACGACGTCAAAATACGTTATTTTTCTTTTTTATAATGAGGTCAAAATACGTGATTTTTCTTTGAAATACTTCTCGAAAAAACCTTAGATTTTCTCTGATATAAAATCATAAAAACATAAGATCCGGATTCAATAACACCGGAAATATTTTCTTTAATGTTGTTACTGTTCTTAGAATATTTTATTTTTCCTTGTTTCCTTTCCTCACTTGGCTATTTTCCCTGTTGGGTTCCCTGGGCTTATAGCATCCTACTTTTTCCAAATTTGGGTTGTAGATTAGCAAGTAATAATAATAATAATAATAATAATAATAATAATAATAAATAATAATGATAAGGATAATAATAATAATAGTAACAATAACAACATATCAATTTATTGATACAAACAAAATACATAACAACAACAAAAACAATAATAATAATGACAACAACAACAATAGTTATAATAATAATAATAATAATAATTTACTTAATTCAAATCACTTGATTCTTTAACAACATGGAAACATGATTAGAAATCTCGCTTATGTTTTATTCCGTCTTGATTTACGGCCGGATTTCCGGCCGCGTGAAGGCCATGAACTTCATTCAGCCAGAAATAATGGAAAGGGCCATTGAGGCGCCTTTATGGCCACTATGGCTACCGCTAGGAATTGCGTATAGGCTTCCGGGAATCCTTGCGTTATGGGATAAAGGATTCCTTCGAATCCTTGCTTTGAAGAGATATTTTCTTTAATAGGAAGCCGAGACGAGACATGACTGAATTAATGAGTGGTAGTATTTCTTAACACCTTTTTTTATTTGTTTATTAATATTTTTATCTTTTAGTAATTTATCAATTATCTATTATTTATCTATTTATCTATTATTTATCTATTTTATCTATTATTTATTTATTATCTATTCATCTATTATTTATCTATTCATCTAATATTTATCTATTATCTATCTATCTATTATTTATCTATTTTGTTTTATATATTATTTGTCTATTATTCATCAAAATTAAACTAGATTTTTAATTTTAGATTGCATTTTGACAACATTAGTATTCACAAAAAATAATTTTTATCCTATAATACATTGATGTTTTTCCTCTTCACATTAATGAGCAAAATGTTTTTATCACATATTAATGCCTAAACGTTTTTATCATATATTGCCCAAAACGTTTGTATCGCTTAGTAATGAATAAAACGTTTTTACAAACATATTAATGCCCAAAATGTCTTTTTCACATAAAACCATTTTTACTCCATACTAATGCCTAAAACGTTTTTATCACATATTAATGCCCAAAACGTTTTTATCACATATTAATGTATAATACGTTTTTTATCACATACCAGTGCCCAAAACGTTTTACCACATATAAATGCATCAAACGTTTTCATCACATTATTGTGCTAAACATTTTCATCACTTATTAAAATATGAAGCGTTTTTATCTTCTTAATGCGTAAAACATGTTTACCATATATTAATATATAATAAGTTTTTATCACATAATAATGCATAAAACTCTTTTATCACATAGTAATGCGGGAAACGTTTTTACCACATAGTAATACGGAAAACATTTTTGTCTCACATTAATGTGCATAATGTTTTTATCACAATAATACGTAAAACGTTTTATCACATTAATGGCCAAAACGTTTTTATCGCATAATGCCGAAAAAGTTTTTATCACATATTAATGCACAAAATGTTTTTTTTATCACATATTAATGCGGGAAACGCTTTCCAAGGGAAGCTTCGGTCACAGAAAGTCGTTTGCATAATGAAGTTACGTTATTCGAGAATTTGTTTCAAATGTGTCACAGCGAACGGTTCCAATAAACACGGGGAAAAAAAAGCTTTGTTATTGTCGGATGGTTTCACCCACAACATACTGTAGTGTTTTTGTGTGTGTGAAAGACACATTATTCTCTCTCTCTCTCTCTCTCTCTCTCTCTCTCTCATATATATATATATATATATATATATATATATATATATATATTATATATATATATATATATATTTAAACTAGTGTTTATCTGCAATACATTGTTTGCGTGAAGGGGAATATTTTGTGCTTGCGATGCTGCTATATTGAAAGAAAGCGATTAAATTCAATTAGTCTCTCTCTCTCTCTCTCTCTCTCTCTCTCTCTCTCTCTCTCCTCTCTCTCTCTCTCTCTCTCTCTCTCTCATATTTAAACTACTATGTACCTGCAATACATTTTTGTGAAAAGGGGATTTTTAATAATATTATCTCTCTCTCTCCTCTCTCTCTCTCTCTCTCTCTCTCTCTCTCTCTCTCTCTCTCTCCTCTCTCTCTCTCTCTCTCTCTCTCTCTCTCTCTGTCTGTCTGTCTGTCTCTCTCTCTCTCTCTCTCTCTCCTCTCTCTCTCTCTCTCTCTCTCTCTCTCCTCTCTCTCTCTCTCTCTCTCTCAGCCGCTTCATTCACTCCTCATTTTTGCCTTAGCCTCATTTCACGCACGTTTGCAATAACACCAAAGCAATTTCGTCCTCTTCACCGAGTCTCCTGCAATTAAGAACCCCCTTCCCCCCCCCTCCCCCTTAAAAAGGGTCAATTCTCCCTTCACAAAAAGCGAATCACTATGAATGGGAGGATGCTTAGAGATGTGGGCCACTTCTCCATCGCCTGCTCCAGGCAGCTTTGGAAGTTGTGGTATGAAATTGGATTCAATTTGGAATTTTATGTGGAACAGGATGACGTAGGTCTCTTTTATAGTTTATATATGAAGGTCTTATTTAGTGCTGTTATTGTTCCTAAAATGTGTTATTTTATCTGTTCATTACTTTCTCTTGTAGTTTATTTATTTCTTTTTATCCTTTCCTCAATGGGCTTTTTCTCTGTTGGATTCCTTGGTCTTATAGTACCCTGCTTTACCAACTATGGTTATAGCCTAACTAGCAGAAATTATGATACGGTATACCATTTGGTTATATAATAATTGTAACAGTTTATAATTGAAGATCTATTTTTATGCTGTTACTGTTCTTAAAATGTGTAGTTTAGTTATTGTTCTTTATACTTTCCTCATTGGGCTGCTTTACTAACTAGTGTTATGGGTTACTTAGGAGAAATTATAATACAGTATACCTTGGTTATATAATAATTGTTAATCTGTGAGGGACTAATAAATAACAGGAATGAAATTTGAATATACAGTAGACTTTGTTAAATGATAATTGTAAATCTCTGAGGGATTAAGTAAAATGGGACATGAATTTAATTCAAATTCATTGTATGAAAGTGGAATCTAACTTGAATTTATTGTTAGAAAACTTAGATAAAATTTTAGTTGAATTGTAGAAGACTGGAAGAAACTTTTATTAGATTGTACAAAATAGAAAACACCTTTGAATTTAATGATAGAGACTTGGAATCAGCTTGGAATTTATAGGAGAAAAATTGGAATAAACTTGGAATTTATAAGAAAGAAGCTAGAGTCAAATTAGAATTGAATTTTGGAAGACTCTAATTGGTGATTGATTAGCGATTAATGTAGAGATTAAGTGTCTCATGTAATTAATAGAACTGCCGGGTAAGACTGTCTTAGGTCGAGAAACCTTCTCACCAATCACAGGCGATGCTAGGTTAGCCAATCAGAGCCCGTAGATTCGCTTCAATTTCAAGGCACTCTGTCATTATTCTTTAGACTGTTATATAAATGAATTTATATATATATATACATATATATATATATATATATATGTATATATATATACAGTATGTATGTATATATATATAATATATATATATATATATATATATATATATATATATATAGGCAATATCTTGGTCAAGGCACCAGCCACCATTGAGATACTTCTGCTAGAGAGTTATTGGATCCTTTGACTGGCCAGATAGTAGTAAATTGTATCATTCTCTAGTATAGCTCATATTTTCTTTTAGTTACATATAACCTCCTCCAAACGTCCCATCCTTAGCTCACAAGGATGATGAGGTTGCAAACACTAAAGGAACTAACGAGTATGAGCAGGACTCGAATCCCACTCTGGCAACAGTAAGATAATCTAAAAATTCCTCTACACTCAAAGGGTTTAACTACTGCACTGTAATTGTTCAGTGGCTAGTTTCCTCTTGGTAAGGGTAGAATAGACCCTCTAGCTATGGTAAGCAGCTCTACTAGGAGAAGGATACTCCAAATCAAACCATTGTTTTATATTCTTGGTAGTGCCATAGTCTCTTTAACACGGTCTTCCACTGTCTTTGGACACAAGATTATATATGTTTCTTTGTTTCATTCCCTCACTGGGCTATTCTTCCTGTCGGAACCATTGGGCTTATAGTATCCTGCTTTTCAACTAGGTTTGTAGCTTAGCTTG
>NC_090756.1:641879-644379 GCF_036898095.1 Palaemon carinicauda
ATATATATATATATACATACATATATATATATGTATATATATATATATATATATATATATATATACATGTGTGTGTGTGTATACTGTATACATATATATGTATATATATATATATATTATATATACATAAATATATATTTATGTATATATATCCATATATATATATATATATATATATATATATATATATATATAAATTATATGAAATTTATATATACCTGCATACGCGAACACCTACTCTTAACTCGTTAAATCGGTAATCTATTCCTTCAGATGTGTTGTTCAATGCAAACACCATTTTCAAGACTTGAATATATCTCTATATCTTTTACTCTCTCTCTCTCAAGTTCCTCGTTAGCTTAAAGTTTATGAATACACGTGTTTGTTGTTTAACTTGAATTTGCATACGAAAACCTAAAATCAGATTACATTTAGCCAGGCTGTGGGATATTAGTGTGCGGTCTCACACACACATACAGAGAAACAAGATTTAATAACAAGGAAAGTCTTTATTTATTTATTTCGTTTCTGGAAAATATTAACAATTTTTGCAATCATTTATTGATTTTTTTTTAAGCTTTCATTTTTAGTTTAAAAAGATTTAGGCACACACATGCACATACACATACACAGAAACAAGACTTAATAATAAGGAAAGTCTTTAATAATTTATTTCGTTGTTTTAAAATATTAATATTTTTCAGAATCAGTTTTTGAGTTTTTATTCTAGTTTTCATTTTGTTTAGTTTAAAAAGAAAACATTAGGATAATATCTCTCTCTCTCTCTCTCTCTCTCTCTCTCTCTCTCTCTCTCTCTCTCTCTCTCTCTCTCTCTCTCTCTCTCTTTAAAGCCTGAAAAAGTATATCAACTCAAGATCCGTGAAGTATTCTTCTCAGCAGGAGAATTGATAATGGAAACGTGAAAAATCGTAACTAACGCATCGTTTAAGGAAATATGATCCTTAATCCTCCGTCGAAAGAGTCGAAAATGGCTTGAAGCTCGATTCGCCATTCTCAAGGATGCAAAATAGATAAGTGAGGTTTTATGAATGTATATTCCGAAGGAAGAATGTAATAGAGCCAATGGCTGAGTCTCTCTCTCTCTCTCTCTCTCTCTCTCTCTCTCTCTCTCTCTCTCTCTCTCTCTCCCTCTCTCTTACGGAATACATGTGCAATGGAGGAAGGAGGGATTGGTGGAGCAAGGGTCTGCAGCCAGTGTGTTTTTTTTTTTTTTTTTTTTTTTTTTTTTTTTTTTTTTTTTGTTGATGAGACCCATTTAGAGATAAATTTCCACAATAAGAGCTTTTTTATTCGTATTAAGATTCATCATTACCGAGTGTTGCCCCTCTTGCCTATGTGTTCTCTTGCACCTTCATGTATACAAACTCCTTTTCTAATACATCATTTGCTCCCATTTTGTAATTGCCATATAGGTGTCAGTCTTATTCTCATGTGAAATTCCAGATCAAAAGCTTTTACCAAACGCACTATCTCCCATTCTCTCCATATGTTCAAACCATCTCACTCATCCCTTCTTTTAGGTATTCTAATCTTTTAGCAGATTTTTTTTACCACTTATGCGCACTCCATTATTTTTCTTACATTTAATGCTTCTACACTTTACTTCCATAAAGGAGAGGTGGTTAAACTAATTTACATCTTCGTACATTGCCGCATTGACTTCTGTTGACTGCTCAAGTATGTCCCCAAACTTTCTTTGCCTACTCAGCATCTTTCTTTGCTTCACTATTTTGGGAACTCATAACCATTATAAAGTTATTTATCATGCGATGAAGGTTTGACAGCAATGGTAAAGATAGGGTATTGTAACTCTATACTTTGAATTTGGGAGCATGGCCCAGAAATCAAACTTGGGCATTTGACTAGATTCAGGCTTCTGTAATTGATGTATAGGTGAGGTGCGGCTATATAATTGTCAAGCACTGGTATTGGGATTGACAAGCAAGGGCAATTGGATTAACAGGAATTTATATAAGTATTGACTAGCAAGGATGTTAGAATTGACAAGCAAGAGTATAAGGATCAATATTCTATGATGTCAGTTTTGACAAGTAGGGATAGTAATATAGACAAAAATGGATAATATGATTGACAAACATGGATGTTAGGATTGGCAACCAAGTATGTTATGATTTACAAGCAAGGATGTTAGGATTTATTAGTAAGGATATTTGGATTAACAAGCACGGATATTAGTATTGCCAATGACAAGCAAGGATATTAGGATTGACAAGCAAGAATATCAGGATTGACAAGCAAGTATGTTAGGATTTACAAGTAAGGATTATTAGGATTCACAAGCTGAGGATATTAGGATTGACAAGCAAGGATATTAGGAAGAAAAGCAAGGATACTCTACTGTTTTTGTTATATTCTGGACCCCAATAACAACAGTTGATCTAATGTATTGTATAAGATCATTAATATTGATTATGTTTATATATTTCCTTGTTTTATTGTTGTTATTGTCGTCATATGT
>NC_090756.1:649379-675556 GCF_036898095.1 Palaemon carinicauda
ACTCGATCCTTCCAATTGAGATCGTACTTTATCCAATGATGCAGCCTTGTACCTCTGCATCCAAGGATATTTCCTCTTCAATAAAAAAAAGTTCCTTTTTCTTCCCGTCTTCCTTAGTTCAACCACTCGATCCTCCCAATTGAGATCGTACTTTATCCTATGATGCAGCTTTGTACCTCTGCATCCAAGGATATTTCCTCTTCAATAAAAAAAAGTTCCTTTTTCTTCCCGTCTTCCTTAGTTCAACCACTCGATCCTCCCAATTGAGATCGTACTTTATCCAATGATGCAGCCTTGTACCTCTGCATCCAAGGATATTTCCTCCTCAATAAAAAAAAAGTTGCTTTTTCTTTCCGTCTTCCTTAGTCCAACCACTCGATCCTTCCAATTGAGATCGTACTTTATCCAATGATGCAGCCTTGTACCTCTGCATCCAAGGATATTTCCTCTTCAATAAAAAAAAGTTCCTTTTTCTTCCCGTCTTCCTTAGTTCAACCACTCGATCCTCCCAATTGAGATCGTACTTTATCCTATGATGCAGCCTTGTACCTCTGCATCCAAGGATATTTCCTCTTCAATAAAAAAAAGTTCCTTTTTCTTCCCGTCTTCCTTAGTTCAACCACTCGATCCTCCCAATTGAGATCGTACTTTATCCAATGATGCAGCCTTGTACCTCTGCACCCAAGGATATTTCCTCCTCAATAAAAAAAAAGTTGCTTTTTCTTTCCGTCTTCCTTAGTCCAACCACTCGATCCTTCCAATTGAGATCGTACTTTATCCAATGATGCAGCCTTGTACCTCTGCATCCAAGGATATTTCCTCCTCAATAAAAAAAAGTTCCTTTTTCTTTCCATCTTCCTTAGTTCAACCACTTGATCCTCCCCATTGAGATCGTACTTTATCCTTTGATGCAGCCTTGTACCTCTGCATCCAAGGATATTTCCTCCTCAATAAAAAAAAAAAGTTCCTTTTTCTTTCCATCTTCCTTAGTTCAACCACTTGATCCTCCCCATTGAGATCGTACTTTATCCTTTGATGCAGCCTTGTACCTCTGCATCCAAGGATATTTCCTCCTCAATAAAAAAAAAAAGTTCCTTTTTCTTTCCATCTTCCTTAGTTCAACCACTTGATCCTCCCAATTGAGATCGTACTTTATCCAATGATGCAGCCTTGTACCTCTGCATCCAAGGATATTTTCTCCTCAATAAAAAAAAAAGTTCCTTTTTCTTTCCATCTTCCTTAGTTCAACCACTTGATCCTCCCAATTGAGATCGTACTTTATCCAATGATGCAGCCTTGTACCTCTGCATCCAAGGATATTTCCTCCTCAATAAAAAAAAAAGTTCCTTTTTCTTTCCATCTTCCTTAGTTCAACCACTTGATCCTCCCAATTGAGATCGTACTTTATCCAATGATGCAGCCTTGTACCTCTGCATCCAAGGATATTTCCTCCTCAATAAAAAAAAAAAGTTCCTTTTTCTTTCCATCTTCCTTAGTTCAACCACTCGATCCTCCCAATTGAGATCGTACTTTATCCTCTGATGCAGCCTTGTACCTCTGCATCCAAGGATATTTCCTCCTCAATAAAAAAAAAAGTTCCTTTTTCTTTCCATCTTCCTTAGTTCAACCACTTGATCCTCCCAATTGAGATCGTACTTTATCCAATGATGCAGCCTTGTACCTCTGCATCCAAGGATATTTCCTCCTCAATAAAAAAAAGTTCCTTTTTCTTTCCATCTTCCTTAGTTCAACCACTCGATCCTCCCAATTGAGATCGTACTTTATCCTATGATGCAGCCTTGTACCTCTGCATCCAAGGATATTTCCTCCTCAATAAAAAAAAGTTCCTTTTTCTTTCCATCTTCCTTAGTTCAACCACTCGATCCTCCCAATTGAGATCGTACTTTATCCTATGATGTAGCCTTGTACCTCTGCATCCAAGGATATTTTCTCCTCAATAAAAAAAAGTTCCTTTTTCTTTCCATCTTCCTTAGTTCAACCACTCGATCCTTCCAATTGAGATCGTACTTTATCCTATGATGCAGCCTTGTACCTCTGCATCCAAGGATATTTTCTCCTCAATAAAAAAAAGTTCCTTTTTCTTTCCATCTTCCTTAGTTCAACCACTCGATCCTTCCAATTGAGATCGTACTTTATCCTATGATGCAGCCTTGTACCTCTGCATCCAAGGATATTTTCTCCTCAATAAAAAAAAGTTCCTTTTTCTTCCCATCTTCCTTAGTTCAACCACTCGATCCTTCCAATTGAGATCGTACTTTATCCTTTGATGCAGCCTTGTACCTCTGCATCCAAGGATATTTCCTCCTCAATAAAAAAAAGTTCCTTTTTCTTTCCATCTTCCTTAGTTCAACCACTCGATCCTCCCAATTGAGATCGTACTTTATCCTATGATGCAGCCTTGTACCTCTGCATCCAAGGATATTTCCTCCTCAATAAAAAAAAAGTTCCTTTTTCTTTCCATCTTCCTTAGTTCAACCACTCGATCCTCCCAATTGAGATCGTACTTTATCCTATGATGCAGCCTTGTACCTATGCATCCAAGGATATTTTCTCCTCAATAAAAAAAAGTTCCTTTTTCTTTCCATCTTCCTTAGTTCAACCACTCGATCCTCCCAATTGAGATCGTACTTTATCCTATGATGCAGCCTTGTACCTCTGCATCCAAGGATATTTCCTCCTCAATAAAAAAAAGTTCCTTTTTCTTTCCATCTTCCTTAGTTCAACCACTCGATCCTCCCAATTGAGATCCTACTTTATCCTATGATGCAGCCTTGTACCTCTGCATCCAAGGATATTTTCTCCTCAATAAAAAAAAGTTCATTTTTCTTTCCATCTTCCTTAGTTCAACCACTCGATCCTCCCAATTGAGATCGTACTTTCTCCTATGATGCACCCTTGTACCTCTGCATCCAAGGATATTTCCTCCTCAATAAAAAAAAAGTTCCTTTTTCTTTCCATCTTCCTTAGTTCAACCACTCGATCCTCCCAATTGAGATCGTACTTTATCCTATGATGCAGCCTTGTACCTCTGCATCCAAGGATATTTTCTCCTCAATAAAAAAAAGTTCCTTTTTCTTTCCATCTTCCTTAGTTCAACCACTCGATCCTCCCAATTGAGATCGTACTTTATCCAATGATGCAGCCTTGTACCTCTGCATCCAAGGATATTTCCTCAATAAAAAAAAGTTCCTTTTTCTTTCCATCTTCCTTAGTTCAACCACTCGATCCTCCTAATTGAGATCGTACTTTATCCAATGATGCAGCCTTGTACCTCTGCATCCAAGGATATTTCCGCCTCAATAAAAAAAAGTTCCTTTTTCTTTCCGTCTTCCTTAGTCCAACCACTCGATCCTTCCAATTGAGACCGTACTTTATCCAATGATGCAGCCTTGTACCTCTGCATCCAAGGATATTTCCGTCTCAATAAAAAAAAGTTCCTTTTTCTTTCCGTCTTCCTTAGTCCAACCACTCGATCCTTCCAATTGAGATCGTACTTTATCCAATGATGCAGCCTTGTACCTCTGCATCCAAGGATATTTCCTCCTCAATAAAAAAAAGTTCCTTTTTCTTTCCGTCTTCCTTAGTCCAACCACTCGATCCTTCCAATTCAGATCGTACTTTATCCAATGATGCAGCCTTGTACCTCTGCATCCAAGGATATTTCCTCCTCAATAAAAAAAAGTTCCTTTTTCTTTCCGTCTTCCTTAGTCCAACCACTCGATCCTTCCAATTGAGATCGTACTTTATCCAATGATGCAGCCTTGTACCTCTGCATCCAAGGATATTTCCTCAATAAAAAAAAGTTCCTTTTTCTTTCCATCTTCCTTAGTTCAACCACTCGATCCTCCTAATTGAGATCGTACTTTATCCAATGATGCAGCCTTGTACCTCTGCATCCAAGGATATTTCCGCCTCAATAAAAAAAAGTTCCTTTTTCTTTCCGTCTTCCTTAGTCCAACCACTCGATCCTCCCAATTGAGATCGTACTTCATCGTATGATGCAGCCTTGTACCTCTGCATCCAAGGATATTTCCTTCTCAATAAAAAAAGTTGCTTTTTCTTTCCGTCTTCCTTAGTCCAACCACTCGATCCTCCCAATTGAGATCGTACTTTATCCTATGATGCAGCCTTGTACCTCTGCATCCAAGGATATTTCCTTCTCAATAAAAAAAGTTGCTTTTTCTTTCCGTCTTCCTTAGTCCAACCACTCGATCCTCCCAATTGAGATCGTACTTTATCCTATGATGCAGCCTTGTACCTCTGCATCCAAGGATATTTCCTTCTCAATAAAAAAAGTTGCTTTTTCTTTCCGTCTTCCTTAGTCCAACCACTCGATCCTCCCAATTGAGATCGTACTTTATCCTCTGATGCAGCCTTGTACCTCTGCATCCAAGGATATTTCCTTCTCAATAAAAAAAGTTGCTTTTTCTTTCCGTCTTCCTTAGTCCAACAACTCGATCCTCCCAATTGAGATCGTACTTTATCCTATGATGCAGCCTTGTACCTCTGCATCCAAGGATATTTCCTTCTCAATAAAAAAAAAGTTCCTTTTTCTTTCCGTCTTCCTTAGTCCAACCACTCGATCCTTCCAATTGAGATCGTACTTTATCCTTTGATGCAGCCTTGTACCTCTGCATCCAAGGATATTTCCTTCTCAATAAAAAAAGTTCTTTTTTCTTTCCGTCTTCCTTAGTCCAACCACTCGATCCTTCCAATTGAGATCGTCCTTTATCCTTTGATGCAGCCTTGTACCTCTGCATCCAAGGATATTTCCTTCTCAATAAAAAAAAGTTCCTTTTTCTTTCCGTCTTCCTTAGTCCAACCACTCTATCGTCCCGATTGAGATCGTACTTTATCCTATGATGCAGCCTTGTACCTCTGCATCCAAGGATATTTCCTTCTCAATGAAAAAAAGTTCCTTTTTCTTTCCGTCTTCCTTAGTCCAACCACTCGATTCTTCCAATTGAGATCGTCCTTTATCCTTTGATGCAGCCTTGTACCTCTGCATCCAAGGATATTTCCTTCTCAATAAAAAAAGTTCCTTTTTCTTTCCGTCTTCCTTAGTCCAACCACTCGATCCTTCCAATTGAGATCGTCCTTTATCCTTTGATGCAGCCTTGTACCTCTGCATCCAAGGATATTTCCTTCTCAATAAAAAAAAGTTTCTTTTTCTTTCCGTCTTCCTTAGTCCAACCACTCTATCCTCCCGATTGAGATCGTACTTTATCCTTTGATGCAGCCTTGTACCTCTGCATCCAAGGATATTTCCTTCTCAATAAAAAAAAGTTCCTTTTTCTTTCCGTCTTCCTTAGTCCAACCACTCTATCCTCCCAATTGAGATCGTACTTTATCCTATGATGCAGCCTTGTACCTCTGCATCCAAGGATATTTCCTTCTCAATGAAAAAAAGTTCCTTTTTCTTTCCGTCTTCCTTAGTCCAACCACTCTATCCTCCCAATTGAGATCGTACTTTATCCTATGATGCAGCCTTGTACCTCTGCATCCAAGGATATTTCCTTCTCAATAAAAAAAAAGTTCCTTTTTCTTTCCGTCTTCCTTAGTCCAACCACTCTATCCTCCCAATTGAGATCATACTTTATCCTATGATGCAGCCTTGTACCTCTGCATCCAAGGATATTTCCTTCTCAATGAAAAAAAGTTGCTTTTTCTTTCCGTCTTCCTTAGTCCAACCACTCGATCCTCCCAATTGAGATCGTACTTTATCCTTTGATGCAGCCTTGTACCTCTGCATCCAAGGATATTTCCTTCTCAATGAAAAAAAGTTGCTTTTTCTTTCCGTCTTCCTTAGTCCAACCACTCTATCCTCCCGATTGAGATCGTACTTTATCCTTTGATGCAGCCTTGTACCTCTGCATCCAAGGATATTTCCTTCTCAATGAAAAAAAGTTCCTTTTTCTTTCCGTCTTCCTTAGTCCAACCACTCTATCCTCCCAATTGAGATCATACTTTATCCTATGATGCAGCCTTGTACCTCTGCATCCAAGGATATTTCCTTCTCAATAAAAAAAAAGTTCCTTTTTCTTTCCGTCTTCCTTAGTCCAACCACTCGATCCTCCCAATTGAGATCGTACTTTATCCTTTGATGCAGCCTTGTACCTCTGCATCCAAGGATATTTCCTTCTCAATGAAAAAAAAGTTGCTTTATCTTTCCGTCTTCCTTAGTCCAACCACTCTATCCTCCCAATTGAGATCGTACTTTATCCTATGATGCAGCCTTGTACCTCTGCATCCAAGGATATTTCCTTCTCAATGAAAAAAAGTTGCTTTTTCTTTCCGTCTTCCTTAGTCCAACCACTCTATCCTCCCGATTGAGATCGTACTTTATCCTATGATGCAGCATTGTACCTCTGCATCCAAGGATATCTCCTTCTCAATGAAAAAAAAGTTGCTTTTTCTTTCCGTCTTCCTTAGTCCAACCACTCTATCCTCCCGATTGAGATCGTACTTTATCCTTTGATGCAGCCTTGTACCTCTGCATCCAAGGATATTTCCTTCTCAATAAAAAAAAGTTCCTTTTTCTTTCCGTCTTCCTTAGTCCAACCACTCTATCCTCCCGATTGAGATCGTACTTTATCCTATGATGCAGCCTTGTACCTCTGCATCCAAGGATATTTCCATCTCAATGAAAAAAAGTTGCTTTTTCTTTCCGTCTTCCTTAGTCCAACCACTCTATCCTCCCGATTGAGATCGTACTTTATCCTATGATGCAGCCTTGTACCTCTGCATCCAAGGATATTTCCTTCTCAATGAAAAAAGGTTGCTTTTTCTTTCCGTCTTCCTTAGTCCAACCACTCTATCCTCCCAATTGAGATCGTACTTTATCCTATGATGCAGCCTTGTACCTCTGCATCCAAGGATATTTCCTTCTCAATGAAAAAAAGTTGCTTTTTCTTTCCGTCTTCCTTAGTCCAACCACTCTATCCTCCCGATTGAGATCGTACTTTATCCTTTGATGCAGCCTTGTACCTCTGCATCCAAGGATATTTCCTTCTCAATAAAAAAAAGTTCCTTTTTCTTTCCGTCTTCCTTAGTCTAACCACTCTATCCTCCCAATTGAGATCGTACTTTATCCTATGATGCAGCCTTGTACCTCTGCATCCAAGGATATTTCCTTCTCAATGAAAAAAAAGTTCCTTTTTCTTTCCGTCTTCCTTAGTCCAACCACTCTATCCTCCCAATTGAGATCGTACTTTATCCTATGATGCAGCCTTGTACCTCTGCATCCAAGGATATTTCCTTCTCAATGAAAAAAAGTTGCTTTTTCTTTCCGTCTTCCTTAGTCCAACCACTCTATCCTCCCAATTGAGATCGTACTTTATCCTATGATGCAGCCTTGTACCTCTGCATCCAAGGATATTCCCTTCTCAATGAAAAAAAGTTCCTTTTTCTTTCCGTCTTCCTTAGTCCAACCACTCGATCCTCCCAATTGAGATCGTACTTTATCCTATGATGCAGCCTTGTACCTCTGCATCCAAGGATATTTCCTTCTCAATAAAAAAAAAAGTTCCTTTTTCTTTCCGTCTTCCTTAGTCCAACCACTCGATCCTCCCAATTGAGATCGTACTTTATCCTATAATGCAGCCTTGTACCTCTGCATCCAAGGATATTTCCTTCTCAATAAAAAAAAAGTTCCTTTTTATTTCCGTCTTCCTTAGTCCAACCACTCTATCCTCCCAATTGAGATCGTACTTTATCCTATGATGCAGCCTTGTACCTCTGCATCCAAGGATATTTCCTTCTCAATGAAAAAAAGTTGCTTTTTCTTTCCGTCTTCCTTAGTCCAACCACTCGATCCTCCCAATTGAGATCGTACTTTATCCTATAATGCAGCCTTGTACCTCTGCATCCAAGGATATTTCCTTTTCAATGAAAAAAAGTTGCTTTTTCTTTCCGTCTTCCTTAGTCCAACCACTCGATCCTCCCAATTGAGATCGTACTTTATCTTATGATCCAGCCTTGTACCTCTGCATCCAAGGATATTTCCTTCTCAATGAAAAAAAGTTGCTTTATCTTTCCGTCTTCCTTAGTCCAACCACTCTATCCTCCCAATTGAGATCGTACTTTATCCTATGATGCAGCCTTGTACCTCTGCATCCAAGGATATTTCCTTCTCAATGAAAAAAAGTTGATTTTTCTTTCCGTCTTCCTTAGTCCAACCACTCGATCCTCCCAATTGAGATCGTACTTTATCCTTTGATGCAGCCTTGTACCTCTGCATCCAAGGATATTTCCTTCTCAATGAAAAAAAGTTCATTTTTCTTCCCATCTTCCTTAGTCCAACCACTCGATCCTCCCAATTGGGATCGTACTTTATCCTTTGATGCAGCCTTGTACCTCTGCATCCAAGGATATTTCCTCCTCAATAAAAAAAAGTTCCCTTTTCTTTCCGTCTTCCTTAGTCCAACCACTCTATCCTCCCAATTGAGATCGTACTTTATCCTTTGATGCAGCCTTGTACCTCTGCATCCAAGGATATTTCCTTCTCAATAAAAAAAAGTTCCTTTTTCTTTCCGTCTTCCTTAGTCCAACCACTCTATCTTCCCAATTGAGATCGTACTTTATCCTTTGATGCAGCCTTGTACCTCTGCATCCAAGGATATTTCCTTCTCAATAAAAAAAAGTTCCTTTTTCTTTTCGTCTTCCTTAGTCCAACCACTCGATCCTCCCAATTGAGATCGTACTTTATCCTATGATGCAGCCTTGTACCTCTGCATCCAAGGATATTTCCTTCTCAATGAAAAAAGTTCCTTTTTCTTTCCGTCTTCCTTAGTCCAACCACTCGATCCTCCCAATTGAGATCGTACTTTATCCTATGATGCAGCCTTGTACCTTTGCATCCAAGGATATTTCCTTCTCAATAAAAAAAAGTTGCTTTTACTTCCGTCTTCCTTAGTCCAACCACTCGATCCTTCCAATTGAGATCGTACTTTATCCTATGATGCAGCCTTGTACCTCTGCATCCAAGGATATTTCCTTCTCAATGAAAAAAAGTTCCTTTTCCTTTCCGTCTTCCTTAGTCCAACCACTCGATCTTTCCAATTGAGATCGTACTTTATCCTATGATGCAGCCTTGTACCTCTGCATCCAAGGATATTTCCTTCTCAATGAAAAAAAGTTCCTTTTTCTTTCCGTCTTCCTTAGTCCAACCTCTCTATCCTCCCAATTGAGATCGTACGTTATCCTATGATGCAGCCTTGTACCTTTGCATTCAAGGATATTTCCTTCTCAATAAAAAAAAGTTGCTTTTACTTCCGTTTTCCTTAGTCCAACCACTCGATCCTTCCAATTGAGATCGTAGTTTATCCTATGATGCAGCCTTGTACCTCTGCATCCAAGGATATTTCCTTCTCAATAAAAAAAGTTGCTTTTTCTTTCCGTCTTCCTTAGTCCAACCACTTGATACTACCAATTGAGATCGTACTTTATCCAATGATGCAGCCTTGTACCTCTGCATCCAAGGATATTTCCTCCTAAATTAAAAAAAAAAGTTGCTTTTTCTTTCCGTCTTCCTTAGCCCAACCACTCGATCCTCCCAATTGAGATCGTACTTTATCCTATGATGCAGCCTTGTACCTCTGCATCCAAGGATATTTCCTTCTCAATGAAAAAAAGTTGCTTTTTCTTCCCGTCTTCCTTAGTCCAACCACTCGATCCTCCCAATTGAGATCGTACTTTATCCTATGATGCAGCCTTGTACCTCTGCATCCAAGGATATTTCCTTCTCAATGAAAAAAATTTGCTTTTTCTTTCCGTCTTCCTTAGCCCAACCACTCGATCCTCCCAATTGAGATCGTACTTAATCCTATGATGCAGCCTTGTACCTCTGCATCCAAGGATATTTCCTTCTCAATAAAAAAAAGTTCCTTTTTCTTTCCGTCTTCCTTAGTCCAACCACTCGATCCTCCCAATTGAGACCGTACTTTATCCTTTGATGCAGCCTTGTACATCTGCATCCAAGGATATTTCCTTCTCAATAAAAAAAAGTTGCTTTTTCTTTCCGTCTTCCTTAGTCTAACCACTCGATCCTCCCAATTGAGATCGTACTTTATCCTCTGATGCAGCCTTGTACCTCTGCATCCAAGGATATTTCCTCCCCAATAAAAAAAAGTTGCTTTTTCTTTCCGTCTTCCTTAGTCCAACCACTTGATCCTCCCAATTGAGATCGTACTTTATCCTCTGATGCAGCATTGTACCTCTGCATCCAAGGATATTTCCTTCTCAATAAAAAAGTTGCTTTTTCTTTCCGTCTTCCTTAGTCCAACCACTCGATCCTCCCAATTGAGATCGTACTTTATCCTCTGATGCAGCCTTGTACCTCTGCATCCAAGGATATTTCCTTCTCAATAAAAAAAAGTTGCTTTTTCTTTCCGTCTTCCTTAGTCCAACCACTCGATCCTCCCAATTGAGACCGTACTTTATCCTTTGATGCAGCCTTGTACATCTGCATCCAAGGATATTTCCTCCTCAATAAAAAAAAGTTGCTTTTTCTTTCCGTCTTTCTTAGTCCAACCACTCGATCCTCCCAATTGAGATCGTACTTTATCCTTTGATGCAGCCTTGTACCTCTGCATCCAAGGATATTTCCTCAATAAAAAAAAGTTGCTTTTTCTTTCCGTGTTCCTTAGTCCAACCACTCGATCCTCCCAATTGAGACCGTACTTTATCCTTTGATGCAGCCTTGTACATCTGCATCCAAGGATATTTCCTCCTCAATAAAAAAAAGTTGCTTTTTCTTTCCGTCTTCCTTAGTCCAACCACTCGATCCTCCCAATTGAGACCGTACTTTATCCTTTGATGCAGCCTTGTACATCTGCATCCAAGGATATTTCCTCCTCAATAAAAAAAAGTTGCTTTTTCTTTCCGTCTTCCTTAGTCCAACCACTCGATCCTCCCAATTGAGATCGTACTTTATCCTCTGATGCAGCCTTGTACCTCTGCATCCAAGGATATTTCCTCCTCAATAAAAAAAAGTTGCTTTTTCTTTCCGTCTTCCTTAGTCCGACCACTCGATCCTCCCAATCGAGATCGTACTTTATCCTCTGATGCAGCCTTGTACCTCTGCATCCAAGGGTATTTCCTCCTCAATAAAAAAAAGTTGCTTTTTCTTTCCGTCTTCCTTAGTCCAACCACTCGATCCTCCCAATTGAGATCGTACTTTATCCTCTGATGCAGCCTTGTACCTCTGCATCCAAGGATATTTCCTCCTCAATAAAAAAAGTTCCTTTTTCTTTCCGTCTTCCTTAGTCCAACCACTCGATCCTCCCAATTGAGATCGTACTTTATCCTCTGATGCAGCCTTGTACCTCTGCATCCAAGGGTATTTCCTCCTCAATAAAAAAAAGTTGCTTTTTCTTTCCGTCTTCCTTAGTCCAACCACTAGATCCTCCCAATTGAGATCGTACTTTATCCTCTGATGCAGCCTTGTACCTCTGCATCCAAGGGTATTTCCTCCTCATTAAAAAAAAAGTTGCTTTTTCTTTCCGTCTTCCTTAGTCCAACCACTCGATCCTCCCAATTGAGATCGTACTTTATCCTCTGATGCAGCCTTGTACCTCTGCATCCAAGGGTATTTCCTCCTCAATAAAAAAAAGTTGCTTTTTCTTTCCGTCTTCCTTAGTCCAACCACTCGATCCTCCCAATTGAAATCGTACTTTATCCTATGATGCAGCCTTGTACCTCTGCATCCAAGGATATTTCCTCCTCAATAAAAAAAAGTTGCTTTTTCTTTCCGTCTTCCTTAGTCCAACCACTCGATCCTCCCAATTGAGATCGTACTTTATCCTCTGATGCAGCCTTGTACCTCTGCATGCAAGGGTATTTCCTCCTCAATAAAAAAAAGTTGCTTTTTCTTTCCGTCTTCCTTAGTCCAACCACTCGATCCTCCCAATTGAGATCGTACTTTATCCTCTGATGCAGCCTTGTACCTCTGCATCCTAGGGTATTTCCTCCTCAATAAAAAAAAGTTGCTTTTTCTTTCCGTCTTCCTTAGTCCAACCATTTGATCCTCCCAATTGAGATCGTACTTTATCCTCTGATGCAGCCTTGTACCTCTGCATCCAAGGGTATTTCCTCCTCAATAAAAAAAAAGTTGCTTTTTCTTTCCGTCTTCCTTAGTCCAACCACTCGATCCTCCCAATTGAGATCGTACTTTATCCTCTGATGCAGCCTTGTACCTCTGCATCCAAGGATATTTCCTCCTCAATAAAAAAAAGTTGCATTTTCTTTCCGTCTTCCTTAGTCCAACGACTTGATCCTCCCAATTGAGATCGTACTTTATCCTCTGATGCAGCCTTGTACCTCTGCATCCAAGGATATTTCCTCCTCAATAAAAAAAAAGTTGCTTTTTCTTTCCGTCTTCCTTAGTCCAACCACTCGATTCTCCCAATTGATATCGTATTTTATCCTCTGATGCAGCCTTGTACCTCTGCATCCAAGGATATTTCCTCCTCAATAAAAAAAAAGTTGCTTTTTCTTTCCGTCTTCCTTAGTCCAACCACTCGATCCTCCCAATTGAGATCGTACTTTATCCTTTGATGCAGCCTTGTACCTCTGCATCCAAGGATATTTCCTCCTCAATAAAAAAAAAGTTGCTTTTTCTTTCCGTCTTCCTTAGTCCAACCACTCGATCCTCCCAATTGAGATCGTACTTTATTCTTTGATGCAGCCTTGTACCTCTGCATCCAAGGATATTTCCTCCTCAATAAAAAAAAAAGTTGATTTTTCTTTCCGTCTTCCTTAGTCCAACCACTCGATCCTCCCAATTGAGATCGTACTTTATCCTTTGATGCAGCCTTGTACCTCTGCATCCAAGGATATTTCCTCCTCAATAAAAAAAAGTTGCTTTTTCTTTCCGTCTTCCTTAGTCCAACCACTCGATCCTCCCAATTGAGATCGTACTTGATCCTTTAATGCAGCCTTGTACCTCTGCATCCAAGGATATTTCCTCCTCAATAAAAAAAAGTTGCTTTTTCTTTCCGTCTTCCTTAGTCCAACCACTCGATCCTCCCAATTGAGATCGTACTTTATCCTCTGATGCAGCCTTGTACCTCTGCATCCAAGGATATTTCTTCCTCAATAAAAAAAAAGTTGCTTTTTCTTTCCGTCTTCCTTAGTCCAACCACTCGATCCTCCCAACTGAGATCGTACTTTATCCATTGATGCAGCCTTGTACCTCTGCATCCAAGGATATTTCCTCCTCAATAAAAAAAAAAGTTGCTTTTTCTTTCCGTCTTCCTTAGTCCAACCACTCGATCCTCCCAATTGAGATCGTACTTTATCCTCTGATGCAGCCTTGTACCTCTGCATCCAAGGGTATTTCGTCCTCAATAAAAAAAAGTTCCTTTTTCTTTCCGTCTTCCTTAGTCCAACCACTCGATCCTCCCAATTGAGATCGTACTTTATCCTCTGATGCAGCCTTGTACCTCTGCATCCAAGGATATTTCCTTCTCAATAAAAAAAAAGTTGCTTTTTCTTTCCGTCTTCCTTAGTCCAACCACTCGATCCTCCCAATTGAGATCGTACTTTATCATCTGATGCAGCCTTGTACCTCTGCATCCAAGGATATTTCCTTCTCAATAAAAAAAAAAGTTGCTTTTTCTTTCCGTCTTCCTTAGTCCAACCACTCGATCCTCCCAGTTGAGATCGTACTTTATCATCTGATGCAGCCTTGTACCTCTGCATCCAAGGATATTTCCTTCTCAATAAAAAAAAAGTTCCTTTTTCTTTCTGTCTTCCTTAGTCCAACCACTCGATCCTCCCAATTGAGATCGTACTTTATCATCTGATGCAGCCTTGTACCTCTGCATCCAAGGATATTTCCTTCTCAATAAAAAAAAAGTTGCTTTTTCTTTCCGTCTTCCTTAGTCCAACCACTCGATCCTCCCAATTGAGATCGTACTTTATCATCTGATGCAGCCTTGTACCTCTGGATCCAAGGATATTTCCTCCTCAATAAAAAAAAAGTTGCTTTTTCTTTCCGTCTTTCTTAGTCCAACCACTCGATCCTCCCAATTGAGATCGTACTTTATCCTCTGATGCAGCCTTGTACCTCTGCATCCAAGGATATTTCCTCCTCAATAAAAAAAAAGTTGCTTTTTCTTTCCGTCTTTCTTAGTCCAACCACTCGATCCTCCCAATTGAGATCGTACTTTATCCTCTGATGCAGCCTTGTACCTCTGCATCCAAGGATATTTCCTCCTCAATAAAAAAAAAGTTGCTTTTTCTTTCCGTCTTCCTTAGTCCAACCACTCGATCCTCCCAATTGAGATCGTACTTTATCCTTTGATGCAGCCTTGTACCTCTGCATCCAAGGATATTTCCTCCTCAATAAAAAAAGTTCCTTTTTCTTTCCGTCTTCCTTAGTCCAACCACTCGATCCTCCCAATTGAGATCGTACTTTATCCTTTGATGCAGCCTTGTACCTCTGCATCCAAGGATATTTCCTCCTCAATAAAAAAAAAGTTGCTTTTTCTTTCCGTCTTCCTTAGTCCAACCACTCGGTCCTCCCAATTGAGATCGTACTTTATCCTTTGATGCAGCCTTGTACCTCTGCATCCAAGGATATTTCCTCCTCAATAAAAAAAAAGTTCCTTTTTCTTTCCGTCTTCCTTAGTCCAACCACTCGATCCTCCCAATTGAGATCGTACTTTATCCTTTGATGCAGCCTTGTACCTCTGCATCCAAGGATATTTCCTTCTCAATAAAATAAAAGTTCCTTTTTCTTTCCGTCTTCCTTAGTCCAACCACTCGATCCTCCCAATTGAGATCGTACTTTATCCTTTGATGCAGCCTTGTACCTCTGCATCCAAGGATATTTCCTCCTCAATAAAAAAAAGTTCCTTTTTCTTTCCGTCTTCCTTAGTCCAACCACTTGATCCTCCCAATTGAGATCGTACTTTATCCTTTGATGCAGCCTTGTACCTCTGCATCCAAGGATATTTCCTCCTCAATAAAAAAAAGTTCCTTTTTCTTTCCGTCTTCCTTAGTCCAACCACTTGATCCTCCCAATTGAGATCGTACTTTATCCTTTGATGCAGCCTTGTACCTCTGCATCCAAGGATATTTCCTCCTCAATAAAAAAAAAGTTCCTTTTTCTTTCCGTCTTCCTTAGTCCAACCACTCGATCCTCCCAATTGAGATCGTACTTTATCCTTTGATGCAGCCTTGTACCTCTGCATCCAAGGATATTTCCTCCTCAATAAAAAAAAAGTTCCTTTTTCTTTCCGTCTTCCTTAGTCCAACCACTCGATCCTCCCAATTGAGATCGTACTTTATCCTTTGATGCAGCCTTGTACCTCTGCATCCAAGGATATTTCCTCCTCAATAAAAAAAAGTTCCTTTTTCTTTCCGTCTTCCTTAGTCCAACCACTTGATCCTCCCAATTGAGATCGTACTTTATCCTTTGATGCAGCCTTGTACCTCTGTATCCAAGGATATTTCCTTCTCAATAAAAAAAGTTCCTTTTTCTTTCCGTCTTCCTTAGTCCAACGACTTGATCCTCCTAATTGAGATCGTACTTTATCCTTTGATGCAGCCTTTTACCTCTGCATCCAAGGATATTTCCTCTTCAATAAAAAAAAGTTCCTTTTTCTTTCCGTCTTCCTTAGTCCAACGACTTGATCCTCCCAATTGAGATCGTACTTTATCCTTTGATGCAGCTTTGTACCTCTGCATCCAAGGATATTTCCTCCTCAATAAAAAAAAGTTCCTTTTTCTTTCCGTCTTCCTTAGTCCAACCACTTGATCCTCCCAATTGAGATCGTACTTTATCCTTTGATGCAGCCTTGTACCTCTGCATCCAAGGATATTTCCTTCTTAATAAAAAAAAGTTCCTTTTTCTTTCCGTCTTCCTTAGTCCAACGACTTGATCCTCCCAATTGAGATCGTACTTTATCCTTTGATGCAGCCTTGTACCTCTGCATCCAAGGATATTTCCTTCTCAATAAAAAAAAGTTTCTTTTTCTTTCCGTCTTCCTTAGTCCAACCACTCGATCCTCCCAATTGAGATCGTACTATATCCAATGATGCAGCCTTGTACCTCTGCATCCAAGGATATTTCCTCCTCAATAAAAAAAAGTTGCTTTTTCTTTCCGTCTTCCTTAGTCCAACCACTTGATCCTCCCAATTGAGATCGTACTTTATCCTTTGATGCAGCCTTGTACCTCTGCATCCAAGGATATTTCCTCCTCAATAAAAAAAGTTCCTTTTTCTTTCCGTCTTCCTTAGTCCAACCACTCGATCCTCCCAATTGAGATCGTACTTTATCATCTGATGCAGCCTTGTACCTTTGCATCCAAGGATATTTCCTCCTCAATAAAAAAAAAGTTGCTTTTTCTTTCCGTCTTTCTTAGTCCAACCACTCGATCCTTCCAATTGAGATCGTTCTTTATCCTTTGATGCAGCCTTGTACCTCTGCATCCAAGGATATTTCCTCCTCAATAAAAAAAAGTTCTTTTTCCTTCCGTCTTCCTTAGACCAACCACTTGATCCTCCCAATTGAGATCGTACTTTATCCAATGATGCAGCTTTGTACCTCTGCATCCAAGGATATTTCCTTCTCAATAAAAAAAGTTCCTTTTTCTTTCCGTCTTCCTTAGTCCAACCACTTGATCCTCCCAATTGAGACCGTACTTTATCCTTTCGATGCAGCCTTGTACCTCTGCATCCAAGGATATTTCCTCCTCAATAAAAAAAAAGTTCCTTTTTCTTTCCGTCTTCCTTAGTCCAACCACTCGATCCTCCCAATTGAGATCGTACTTTATCCTTTGATGCAGCCTTGTACCTCTGCATCCAAGGATATTTCCTCCTCAATAAAAAAAGTTCCTTTTTCTTTCCGTCTTCCTTAGTCCAACCACTTGATCCTCCCAATTGAGATCGTACTTTATCCTTTGATGCAGCCTTGTACCTCTGCATCCAAGGATATTTCCTCCTCAATAAAAAAAAAGTTGCTTTTTCTTTCCGTCTTCCTTAGTCCAACCACTTGATCCTCCCAATTGAGATCGTACTTTATCCTTTGATGCAGCCTTGTACCTCTGCATCCAAGGATATTTCCTCCCCAATAAAAAAAAGTTCCTTTTTCTTTCCGTCTTCCTTAGTCCAACCACTTGATCCTCCCAATTGAGATTGTACTTTATCCTTTGATGCAGCCTTGTACCTCTGCATCCAAGGATATTTCCTTCTCAATAAAAAAAAGTTCCTTTTTCTTTCCGTCTTCCTTAGTCCAACGACTTGATCTTCCCAATTGAGATCGTACTTTATCCTTTGATGCAGCCTTTTACCTCTGCATCCAAGGATATTTCCTCCTCAATAAAAAAAAGTTCCTTTTTCTTTCCGTCTTCCTTAGTCCAACGACTTGATCCTCCCAATTGAGATCGTACTTTATCCTTTGATGCAGCCTTGTACCTCTGCATCCAAGGATATTTCCTCCTCAATAAAAAAAAGTTCCTTTTTCTTTCCGTCTTCCTTAGTCCAACCACTTGATCCTCCCAATTGAGATCGTACTTTATCCTTTGATGCAGCCTTGTACCTCTGCATCCAAGGATATTTCCTTCTTAATAAAAAAAGTTCCTTTTTCTTTCCGTCTTCCTTAGTCCAACGACTTGATCCTCCCAATTGAGATCGTACTTTATCCTTTGATGCAGCCTTGTACCTCTGCATCCAAGGATATTTCCTTCTCAATAAAAAAAGTTTCTTTTTCTTTCCGTCTTCCTTAGTCCAACCACTCGATCCTCCCAATTGAGATCGTACTATATCCAATGATGCAGCCTTGTACCTCTGCATCCAAGGATATTTCCTCCTCAATAAAAAAAAAGTTGCTTTTTCTTTCCGTCTTCCTTAGTCCAACGACTTGATCCTCCCAATTGAGACCGTACTTTATCCTTTGATGCAGCCTTGTACCTCTGCATCCAAGGATATTTCCTCCTCAATAAAAAAAAGTTCCTTTTTCTTTCCGTCTTCCTTAGTCCAACCACTCGATCCTCCCAATTGAGATCGTACTTTATCCTTTGATGCAGCCTTGTACCTTTGCATCCAAGGATATTTCCTCCTCAATAAAAAAAAAGTTCCTTTTTCTTTCTGTCTTCCTTAGTCCAACCACTCGATCCTCCCAATTGAGATCGTACTTTATCCTTTGATGCAGCCTTTTACCTCTGCATCCAAGGATATTTCCTTCTCAATAAAAAAAAGTTCCTTTTTCTTTCCGTCTTCCTTAGTCCAACGACTTGATCCTCCCAATTGAGATCGTACTTTATCCTTTGATGCAGCCTTTTACCTCTGCATCCAAGGATATTTCCTCCTCAATAAAAAAAAGTTCCTTTTTCTTTCCGTCTTCCTTAGTCCAACGACTTGATCCTCCCAATTGAGATCGTACTTTATCCTATGATGCAGCCTTGTACCTCTGCATCCAAGGATATTTCCTCCTCAATAAAAAAAAGTTCCTTTTTCTTTCCGTCTTCCTTAGACCAACCACTTGATCCTCCCAATTGAGATCGTACTTTATCCAATGATGCAGCCTTGTACCTCTGCATCCAAGGATATTTCCTTCTCAATAAAAAAAAGTTCCTTTTTCTTTCCGTCTTCCTTAGTCCAACCACTTGATCCTCCCAATTGAGATCGTACTTTATCCTTTGATGCAGCCTTGTACCTCTGCATCCAAGGATATTTCCTCCTCAATAAAAAAAAGTTCCTTTTTCTTCCCGTCTTCCTTAGTCCAACCACTTGATCCTCCCAATTGAGATCGTACTTTATCCTTTGATGCAGCCTTGTACCTCTGCATCCAAGGATATTTCCTCCTCAATAAAAAAAAGTTCCTTTTTCTTCCCGTCTTCCTTAGTCCAACCACTTGATCCTCCCAATTGAGATCGTACTTTATCCTTTGATGCAGCCTTGTACCTCTGCATCCAAGGATATTTCCTCCTCAATAAAAAAAAAGTCCCTTTTTCTTTCCGTCTTCCTTAGTCCAACCACTTGATCCTCCCCAATTGAGATCGTACTTTATCCTTTGATGCAGCCTTGTACCTCTGCATCCAAGGATATTTCCTCCTCAATAAAAAAAAGTTCCTTTTTCTTTCCGTCTTCCTTAGTCCAACCACTTGATCCTCCCAATTGAGATCGTACTTTATCCTTTGATGCAGCCTTGTACCTCTGCATCCAAGGATATTTCCTCCTCAATAAAAAAAAGTTCCTTTTTCTTCCCGTCTTCCTTAGTCCAACCACTTGATCCTCCCAATTGAGATCGTACTTTATCCTTTGATGCAGCCTTTTACCTCTGCATCCAAGGATATTTCCTCCTCAATAAAAAAAAGTTCCTTTTTCTTCCCGTCTTCCTTAGTCCAACCACTTGATCCTCCCAATTGAGATCGTACTTTATCCTTTGATGCAGCCTTGTACCTCTGCATCCAAGGATATTTCCTCCTCAATAAAAAAAAAGTCCCTTTTTCTTTCCGTCTTCCTTAGTCCAACCACTTGATCCTCCCCAATTGAGATCGTACTTTATCCTTTGATGCAGCCTTGTACCTCTGCATCCAAGGATATTTCCTCCTCAATAAAAAAAAGTTCCTTTATCTTTCCGTCTTCCTTAGTCCAACCACTCGATCCTCCCAATTGAGACCGTACTTTATCCTTTGATGCAGCCTTGTACCTCTGCATCCAAGGATATTTCCTCCTCAATAAAAAAAAGTTCCTTTTTCTTTCCGTCTTCCTTAGTCCAACCACTTGATCCTCCCAATTGAGATCGTACTTTATCCTTTGATGCAGCCTTGTACCTCTGCATCCAAGGATATTTCCTCCTCAATAAAAAAAAGTTCCTTTTTCTTTCCGTCTTCCTTAGTCCAACCACTCCATCCTCCCCATTGAGATCGTACTTTATCCTTTGATGCAGCCTTGTACCTCTGCATCCAAGGATATTTCCTCCTCAATAAAAAAAAGTTCCTTTTTCTTTCCCGTCTTCCTTAGTCCAACCACTCCATCCTCCCCATTGAGATCGTACTTTATCCTTTGATGCAGCCTTGTACCTCTGCATCCAAGGATATTTCCTCCTCAATAAAAAAAAAGTTCCTTTTTCTTTCCCGTCTTCCTTAGTCCAACCACTCCATCCTCCCCATTGAGATCGTACTTTATCCTTTGATGCAGCCTTGTACCTCTGCATCCAAGGATATTTCCTCCTCAATAAAAAAAAAGTTCCTTTTTCTTTCCGTCTTCCTTAGTCCAACCACTCCATCCTCCCCATTGAGATCGTACTTTATCCTTTGATGCAGCCTTGTACCTCTGCATCCAAGGATATTTCCTCCTCAATAAAAAAAAGTTCCTTTTTCTTTCCGTCTTCCTTAGTCCAACCACTCCATCCTCCCCATTGAGATCGTACTTTATCCTTTGATGCAGCCTTGTACCTCTGCATCCAAGGATATTTCCTCCTCAATAAAAAAAAGTTCCTTTTTCTTTCCGTCTTCCTTAGTCCAACCACTTGATCCTCCCCATTGAGATCGTACTTTATCCTTTGATGCAGCCTTGTACCTCTGCATCCAAGGATATTTCCTCCTCAATAAAAAAAAAGTTCCTTTTTCTTTCCGTCTTCCTTAGTCCAACCACTCCATCCTCCCCATTGAGACCGTACTTTATCCTTTGATGCAGCCTTGTACCTCTGCATCCAAGGATATTTCCTCCTCAATAAAAAAAAAGTTCCTTTTTCTTTCCGTCTTCCTTAGTCCAACCACTCCATCCTCCCCATTGAGATTGTACTTTATCCTTTGATGCAGCCTTGTACCTCTGCATCCAAGGATATTTCCTCCTCAATAAAAAAAAGTTCCTTTTTCTTTCCGTCTTCCTTAGTCCAACCACTCCATCCTCCCCATTGAGATTGTACTTTATCCTTTGATGCAGCCTTGTACCTCTGCATCCAAGGATATTTCCTCCTCAATAAAAAAAAAAGTTCCTTTTTCTTTCCGTCTTCCTTAGTCCAACCACTCGATCCTCCCAATTGAGATCGTACTTTATCCTTTGATGCAGCCTTGTACCTCTGCATCCAAGGATATTTCCTCCTCAATAAAAAAAAAAGTTCCTTTTTCTTTCCGTCTTCCTTAGTCCAACCACTCGATCCTCCCCATTGAGATCGTACTTTATCCTTTGATGCAGCCTTGTACCTCTGCATCCAAGGATATTTCCTCCTCAATAAAAAAAAAAGTTCCTTTTTCTTTCCGTCTTCCTTAGTCCAACCACTTGATCCTCCCCATTGAGATCGTACTTTATCCTTTGATGCAGCCTTGTACCTCTGCATCCAAGGATATTTCCTCCTCAATAAAAAAAAAAGTTCCTTTTTCTTTCCTCTTCCTTAGTCCAACCACTCCATCCTCCCCATTGAGATTGTACTTTATCCTTTGATGCAGCCTTGTACCTCTGCATCCAAGGATATTTCCTCCTCAATAAAAAAAAGTTCTTTTTCTTTCCCATCTTCCTTAGTCAACCACTCGATCCTCCCCATTGAGATCGTACTTTATCCTTTGATGCAGCCTTGTACCTCTGCATCCAAGGATATTTCCTCCTCAATAAAAAAAGTTCCTTTTTCTTTCCGTCTTCCTAAGTCCAACCACTCGATCCTCCCCATTGAGATCGTGCTTTATCCTTTGATGCAGCCTTGTACCTCTGCATCCAAGGATATTTCCTCCTCAATAAAAAAAGTTCCTTTTTCTTTCCGTCTTCCTTAGTCCAACCACTTGATCCTCCCAATTGAGATTGTACTTTATCATTTGATGCAGCCTTGTACCTCTGCATCCAAGGATATTTCCTCCTCAATAAAAAAAATGTTTCTTTTTCTTCCCATCTTCCTTAGTCCAACCACTCCATCCTCCCCATTGAGATCGTACTTTATCCTTTGATGCAGCCTTGTACCTCTGCATCCAAGGATATTTCCTCCTCAATAAAAAAAATGTTTCTTTTTCTTCACATCTTCCTTAGTCCAACCACTCCATCCTCCCCATTGAGATCGTACTTTATCCTTTGATGCAGCCTTGTACCTCTGCATCCAAGGATATTTCCTCCTCAATAAAAAAAATGTTTCTTTTTCTTCACATCTTCCTTAGTCCAACCACTCCATCCTCCCCATTGAGATCGTACTTTATCCTTTGATGCAGCCTTGTACCTCTGCATCCAAGGATATTTCCTCCTCAATAAAAAAAATGTTTCTTTTTCTTCCCATCTTCCTTAGTCCAACCACTCCATCCTCCCCATTGAGATCGTACTTTATCCTTTGATGCAGCCTTGTACCTCTGCATCCAAGGATATTTCCTCCTCAATAAAAAAAGTTCCTTTTTCTTTCCGTCTTCCTTAGTCCAACCACTTGATCCTCCCAATTGAGATCGTACTTTATCCTTTGATGCAGCCTTGTACCTCTGCATCCAAGGATATTTCCTCCTCAATAAAAAAAAGTTCCTTTTTCTTTCCGTCTTCCTTAGTCCAACGACTTGATCCTCCCAATTGAGATCGTACTTTATCCTTTGATGCAGCCTTGTACCTCTGCATCCAAGGATATTTCCTCCTCAATAAAAAAAAAGTTCCTTTTTCTTTCCGTCTTCCTTAGTCCAACCACTTGATCCTCCCAATTGAGATCGTACTTTATCCTTTGATGCAGCCTTGTACCTCTGCATCCAAGGATATTTCCTCCTCAATAAAAAAAAGTTCCTTTTTCTTTCCGTCTTCCTTAGTCCAACCACTCGATCCTCCCAATTGAGATCGTACTTTATCCTTTGATGCAGCCTTGTACCTCTGCATCCAAGGATATTTCCTTCTCAATAAAAAAAAGTTTCTTTTTCTTTCCGTCTTCCTTAGTCCAACCACTCGATCCTCCCAATTGAGATCGTACTATATCCAATGATGCAGCCTTGTACCTCTGCATCCAAGGATATTTCCTCCTCAATAAAAAAAAGTTGCTTTTTCTTTCCGTCTTCCTTAGTCCAACCACTTGATCCTCCCAATTGAGATCGTACTTTATCCTTTGATGCAGCCTTGTACCTCTGCATCCAAGGATATTTCCTCCTCAATAAAAAAAAGTTCCTTTTTCTTTCCGTCTTCCTTAGTCCAACCACTTGATCCTCCCAATTGAGATCGTACTTTATCCTTTGATGCAGCCTTGTACCTCTGCATCCAAGGATATTTCCTCCTCAATAAAAAAAAAGTTCCTTTTTCTTTCCGTCTTCCTTAGTCCAACCACTTGATCCTCCCAATTGAGATCGTACTTTATCCTTTGATGCAGCCTTGTACCTCTGCATCCAAGGATATTTCCTCCTCAATAAAAAAAAGTTCCTTTTTCTTCCCGTCTTCCTTAGTCCAACCACTTGATCCTCCCAATTGAGATCGTACTTTATCCTTTGATGCAGCCTTGTACCTCTGCATCCAAGGATATTTCCTCCTCAATAAAAAAAAGTTCCTTTTTCTTTCCGTCTTCCTTAGTCCAACCACTCGATCCTTCCAATTGAGATCGTACTTTATCCTTTGATGCAGCCTTGTACCTCTGCATCCAAGGATATTTCCTCCTCAATAAAAAAAGTTCCTTTTTCTTTCCGTCTTCCTTAGTCCAACCACTTGATCCTCCCAATTGAGATCGTACTTTATCCTTTGATGCAGCCTTGTACCTCTGCATCCAAGGATATTTCCTCCTCAATAAAAAAAAGTTCCTTTTTCTTCCCGTCTTCCTTAGTCCAACCACTTGATCCTCCCAATTGAGATCGTACTTTATCCTTTGATGCAGCCTTGTACCTCTGCATCCAAGGATATTTCCTCCTCAATAAAAAAAAGTTCCTTTTTCTTTCCGTCTTCCTTAGTCCAACCACTCGATCTTTCCAATTGAGATCGTACTTTATCCTTTGATGCAGCCTTGTACCTCTGCATCCAAGGATATTTCCTCCTCAATAAAAAAAAGTTCCTTTTTCTTTCCGTCTTCCTTAGTCCAACCACTTGATCCTCCCAATTGAGATCGTACTTTATCCTTTGATGCAGCCTTGTACCTCTGCATCCAAGGATATTTCCTCCTCAATAAAAAAAAGTGCCTTTTTCTTCCCGTCTTCCTTAGTCCAACCACTTGATCCTCCCAATTGAGATCGTACTTTATCCTTTGATGCAGCCTTGTACCTCTGCATCCAAGGATATTTCCTCTTCAATAAAAAAAAGTTCCTTTTTCTTTCCGTCTTCCTTAGTTCAACCACTCGATCCTTCCAATTGAGATTGTACTTTATTCAATGATGCAGCCTTGTACCTCTGCATCCAAGGATATATCCTCTTCAATAGAAAAAGTTCCTTTTTCATTCCGTCTTCCTTAGTCCAACCACTTGATCCTTCCAATTGAGATCGTACTTTATCCTTTGATGCAGCCTTGTACCTCTGCATCCAAGGATATTTCCTCCTCAATAAAAAAAATTTCCTTTTTTTTTCTGTCTTCCTTAGTCCAACCACTTGATCCTCCCAATTGAGACCGTACTTTATCCTCTGATGCAGCCTTGTACCTCTGCATCCAAGGATATTTCCTCCTCAATAAAAAAAAGTTCCTTTTTCTTTCCGTCTTCCTTAGTCGAACCACTTGATCCTCCCAGTTGAGATCGTACTTTATCCTTTGATGCAGCCTTGTACCTCTGCATCCAAGGATATTTCCTCCTCAATAAAAAAAGTTCCTTTTTCTTTCCGTCTTCCTTAGTTCAACCACTCGATCCTTCCAATTGAGATCGTACTTTATCCAATGATGCAGCCTTGTACCTCTGCATCCAAGGATATTTCCTCCTCAATAAAAAAAGTTCCTTTTTCATTCCGTCTTCCTTAGTCGAACCACTTGATCCTCCCAATTGAGATCGTACTTTATCCTTTGATGCAGCCTTGTACCTCTGCATCCAAGGATATTTCCTCCTCAATAAAAAAAAAAGTTCCTTTTTCTTTCCGTCTTCCTTAGTCGAACCACTTGATCCTCCCAATTGAGATCGTACTTTATCCTTTGATGCAGCCTTGTACCTCTGCATCCAAGGATATTTCCTCCTCAATAAAAAAAAGTTCCTTTATCTTTCCGTCTTCCTTAGTTCAACCACTCGATCCTTCCAATTGAGATCGTACTTTATCCAATGATGCAGCCTTGTACCTCTGCATCCAAGGATATTTCCTCCTCAATAAAAAAAGTTCCTTTTTCATTCCGTCTTCCTTAGTCCAACCACTTGATCCTCCCAATTGAGATCGTACTTTATCCTTTGATGCAGCCTTGTACCTCTGCATCCAAGGATATTTCCTCCTCAATAAAAAAAAAAGTTCCTTTTTCTTTCCGTCTTCCTTAGTCCAACCACTTGATCCTCCCAATTGAGATCGTACTTTATCCTTTGATGCAGCTTTGTACCTCTGCATCCAAGGATATTTCCTCCTCAATAAAAAAAAGTGCCTTTTTCTTCCGTCTTCCTTAGTCCAACCACTTGATCCTCCCAATTGAGATCGTACTTTATCCTTTGATGCAGCCTTGTACCCCTGCATCCAAGGATATTTCCTCTTCAATAAAAAAAATTTCCTTTTCTGTTCCGTCTTCCTTAGTTCAACCACTCGATCCTTCCAATTGAGATCGTACTTTATCCAATGATGCAGCCTTGTACCTCTGCATTCAAGGATATTTCCTCCTCAATAAAAAAAGTTCCTTTTTCATTCCGTCTCCTTAGTCCAACCACTCGATCCTCCCAATTGAGATCGTACTTTATCCTTTGATGCAGCCTTGTACCTCTGCATCCAAGGATATTTCCTCCTCAATAAAAAAAAGTTCCTTTTTCTTTCTGTCTTCCTTAGTCCAACCACTTGATCCTCCCAATTGAGACCGTACTTTATCCTTTGATGCAGCCTTGTACCTCTGCATCCAAGGATATTTCCTCCTCAATAAAAAAAAGTTCCTTTTTTTTTCCGTCTTCCTTAGTCCAACCACTCGATCCTTCCAATTGAGACCGTACTTTATCCTTTGATGCAGCCTTGTACCTCTGCATCCAAGGATATTTCCTCCTCAATAAAAAAAAGTTCCCTTTTCTTTCCGTCTTCCTTAGTCCAACCACTCGATCCTTCCAATTGAGATCGTACTTTATCCTTTGATGCAGCCTTGTACCTCTGCATCCAAGGATATTTCCTCCCCAATAAAAAAAAAT
>NC_090756.1:676056-693556 GCF_036898095.1 Palaemon carinicauda
ATTTCCTCCTCAATCAAAAAAAAAAAAGTTCCTTTTTCTTTCCATCTTCCTTAGTCCAACCACTCGATCTTCCCAACTGAGATCGTACTTTATCCAATGATGCAGCCTTGTACCTCTGCATCCAAGGATATTTCCTTCTCAATAAAAAAAGTTGCTTTTTCTTTCCGTCTTCCTTAGTCCAACCACTCGATCCTCCCAACTGAGACCGTACTTTATCCAATGATGCAGCCTTGTACCTCTGCATCCAAGCTCTGCATCCAAGGATATTTCCTTCTCAATAAAAAAAAGTTGCTTTTTCTTTCCGTCTTCCTTAGTCCAACCACTCGATCCTCCCAACTAAGATCGTACTTTATCCAATGATGCAGCCTTGTACCTCTGCATCCAAGGATATTTCCTTCTCAATAAAAAAAAGTTGCTTTTTCTTTCCGTCTTCCTTAGTCCAAACCACTCGATCCTCCTAATTGAGATCGTACTTTATCCTTTGATGCAGCCTTGTACCTCTGCATCCAAGGATATTTCCTTCTCAATAAAAAAGTTGTTTTTTCTTTCCGTCTTCCTTAGTCCAACCACTCGATCCTCCCAAGTGAGATCGTACTTTATCCAATGATGCAGCCTTGTACCTCTGCATCCAAGGATATTTCCTTCTCAATAAAAAAAAGTTGCTTTTTCTTTCCGTCTTCCTTAGTCCAACCACTCGATCCTCCCAACTGAGATCGTACTTTATCCTTTGATGCAGCCTTGTACCTCTGCATCCAAGGATATTTCCTTCTCAATAAAAAAGTTGCTTTTTCTTTCCGTCTTCCTTAGTCCAACCACTCGATCCTCCCAAGTGAGATCGTACTTTATCCAATGATGGAGCCTTGTACCTCTGCATCCAAGGATATTTCCTTCTCAATAAAAAAAAGTTGCTTTTTCTCTCCGTCTTCCTTAGTCCAACCACTCGATCCTCCTAATTGAGATCGTACTTTATCCAATGATGCAGCCTTGTACCTCTGCATCCAAGGATATTTCCTTCTCAATAAAAAAAAGTTGCTTTTTCTTTCCGTCTTCCTTAGTCCAACCACTCGGTCCTCCCAACTGAGATTGTACTTTATCCAATGATGCAGCCTTGTACCTCTGCATCCAAGGATATTTCCTTCTCAATAAAAAAAAAGTTGCTTTTTCTTTCCGTCTTCCTTAGTCCAACCACTCGATCCTCCTAATTGAGATCGTACTTTATCCAATGATGCAGCCTGGTACCTCTGCATCCAAGGATATTTCCTTCTCAATAAAAAAAAGTTGCTTTTTTCTTTCCGTCTTCCTTAGTCCAACCACTCGGTCCTCCCAACTGAGATCGTACTTTATCCAATGATGCAGCCTTGTACCTCTGCATCCAAGGATATTTCCTTCTCAATAAAAAAAAGTTGCTTTTTCTTTCCGTCTTCCTTAGTCCAACCACTCGATCCTCCCAAGTGAGATCGTACTTTATCCAATGATGCAGCCTTGTACCTCTGTATCCAAGGATATTTCATTCTTAATGAAAAAAAGTTGCTTTTTCTTTCCGTCTTCCTTAGTCCAACCACTCGATCCTCCCAACTGAGATCGTACTTTATCCAATGATGCAGCCTTGTACCTCTGCATCCAAGGATATTTCCTTCCTCAATAAAAAAAAGTTGCTTTTTCTTTCCGTCTTCCTTAGTCCAACCACTCGATCCTCCCAAGTGAGATCGTACTTTATCCTTTGATGCAGCCTTGTACCTCTGCATCCAAGGATATTTCCTTCTCAATAAAAAAAAGTTGCTTTTTCTTTCCGTCTTCCTTAGTCCAACCATTCGATCCTCCCAACTGAGATCGTACTTTATCCAATGATGCAGCCTTGTACCTCTGCATCCAAGGATATTTCCTTCTCAATAAAAAAAAGTTGCTTTTTCTTTCCGTCTTCCTTAGTCCAACCACTCGATCCTCCCAACTGAGACCGTACTTTATCCTTTGATGCAGCCTTGTACCTCTGCATCCAAGGATATTTCCTCCTCAATAAAAAAAAAAGTTGCTTTTTCTTTCCGTCTTCCTTAGTCCAACCACTCGATCCTCCCAATTGAGATCTTACTTTATCCTTTGATGCAGCCTTGTACCTCTGCATCCAAGGATATTTCCTTCTCAATAAAAAAAAAAATGTTCCTTTTCCTTTCCGTCTTCCTTAGTCCAACCACTCGATCCTCCTAATTGAGATCGTACTTTATCCTTTGATGCAGCCTTGTACCTCTGCATCCAAGGATATTTCCTCCTCAATAAAAAAAAAGTTGCTTTTTCTTTCCGTCTTCCTTAGTCCAACCACTCGATCCTCCTAATTGAGATCGTACTTTATCCTTTGATGCAGCCTTGTACCTCTGTATCCAAGGATATTTCCTCCTCAGTAAAAAAAAAAGTTGCTTTTTCTTTCCGTCTTCCTTAGTCCAACCACTCGATCCTCCCAATTGAGATCGTACTTTATCCTTTGATGCAGCCTTGTACCTCTGCATCCAAGGATATTTCCTCCTCATTAAAAAAAAAGTTGCTTTTTCTTTCCGTCTTCCTTAGTCCAACCACTCGATCCTCCCAATTGAGATTGTACTTTATCCTTTGATGCAGCCTTGTACCTCTGCATCCAAGGATATTTCCTCCTCAATAAAAAATAAAGTTGCTTTTTCTTTCCGTCTTCCTTAGTCCAACCACTCGATCCTCCTAATTGAGATCGTACTTTATCCTTTGATGCAGCCTTGTACCTCTGCATCCAAGCATATTTCCTCCTCAATAAAAAATAAAGTTGCTTTTTCTTTCCGTCTTCCTTAGTCCAACCACTCGATCCTCCTAATTGAGATCGTACTTTATCCTTTGATGCAGCCTTGTACCTCTGCATCCAAGGATATTTCCTCCTCAATAAAAAATAAAGTTCCTTTTTCTTTCCGTCTTCCTTAATCCAACCACTCGATCCTCCTAATTGAGATCGTACTTTATCCTTTGATGCAGCCTTGTACCTCTGCATCCAAGGATATTTCCTCAATAAAAAATAAAGTTGCTTTTTCTTTCCGTCTTCCTTAGTCCAACCACTCGATCCTCCTAATTGAGATCGTACTTTATCCTTTGATGCAGCCTTGTACCTCTGCATCCAAGGATATTTCCTCCTCAATAAAAAATAAAGTTGCTTTTTCTTTCCGTCTTCCATAGTCCAACCACTCGATCCTCCTAATTGAGATCGTACTTTATCCTTTGATGCAGCCTTGTACCTCTGCATCCAAGGATATTTCCTCCTCATTAAAAAAAAAGTTGCTTTTTCTTTCCGTCTTCCTTAGTCCAACCACTCGATCCTCCTAATTGAGATCGTACTTTATCCTTTGATGCAGCCTTGTACCTCTGCATCCAAGGATATTTCCTCCTCATTAAAAAAAAAGTTGCTTTTTCTTTCCGTCTTCCTTAGTCCAACCACTCGATCCTCCTAATTGAGATCGTACTTTATCCTTTGATGCAGCCTTGTACCTCTGCATCCAAGGATATTTCCTCCTCAATAAAAAATAAAGTTGCTTTTTCTTTCCGTCTTCCTTAGTCCAACCACTCGATCCTCCTAATTGAGATCGTACTTTATCCTTTGATGCAGCCTTGTACCTCTGCATCCAAGGATATTTCCTCCTCATTAAAAAAAAAGTTGCTTTTTCTTTCCGTCTTCCTTAGTCCAACCACTCGATCCTCCCAATTGAGATCGTACTTTATCCTTTGATGCAGCCTTGTACCTCTGCATCCAAGGATATTTCCTCCTCAATAAAAAATAAAGTTGCTTTTTCTTTCCGTCTTCCCTAGTCCAACCACTCGATCCTCCCAATTGAGATCGTACTTTATCCTTTGATGCAGCCTTGTACCTCTGCATCCAAGGATATTTCCTCCTCATTAAAAAAAAAGTTACTTTTTCTTTCCGTCTTCCTTAGTCCAACCACTCGATCCTCCTAATTGAGATCGTACTTTATCCTTTGATGCAGCCTTGTACCTCTGCATCCAAGGATATTTCCTCCTCATTAAAAAAAAAGTTGCTTTTTCTTTCCGTCTTCCTTAGTCCAACCACTCGATCCTCCTAATTGAGATCGTACTTTATCCTGTGATGCAGCCTTGTACCTCTGCATCCAAGGATATTTCCTCCTCATTAAAAAAAAAGTTGCTTTTTCTTTCCGTCTTCCTTAGTCCAACCACTCGATCCTCCTAATTGAGATCGTACTTTATCCTTTGATGCAGCCTTGTACCTCTGCATCCAAGGATATTTCCTCCTCATTAAAAAAAAAAGTTCCTTTTTCTTTCCGTCTTCCTTAGTCCAACCACTCGATCCTTCCAATTGAGATCGTACTTTATCCTTTGATGCAGCCTTGTACCTCTGCATCCAAGGATATTTCCTCCTCAATAAAAAAAAAGTTGCTTTTTCTTTCCGTCTTCCTTAGTCCAACCACTCGATCCTTCCAATTGAGATCGTACTTTATCCTTTGATGCAGCCTTGTACCTCTGCATCCAAGGATATTTCCTTCTCAATAAAAAAAAAGTTGCTTTTTCTTTCCATCTTCCTTAGTCCAACCACTCGATCCTCCTAATTGAGACCGTACTTTATCCTTTGATGCAGCCTTGTACCTCTGCATCCAAGGATATTTCCTTCTCAATAAAAAAAAAAGTTGCTTTTTCTTTCCGTCTTCCTTAGTCCAACCACTCGATCCTCCTAATTGAGATCGTACTTTATCCTTTGATGCAGCCTTGTACCTCTGCATCCAAGGATATTTCCTTCTCAATAAAAAAAAAGTTGCTTTTTCTTTCCGTCTTCCTTAGTCCAACCACTCGATCCTCCTAATTGAGATCGTACTTTATCCTTTGATGCAGCCTTGTACCTCTGCATCCAAGGATATTTCCTTCTCAATAAAAAAAAAGTTGCTTTTTCTTTCCGTCTTCCTTAGTCCAACCACTCGATCCTCCTAATTGAGATCGTACTTTATCCTTTGATGCAGCCTTGTACCTCTGCATCCAAGGATATTTCCTTCTCAATAAAAAAAAAGTTGCTTTTTCTTTCCGTCTTCCTTAGTCCAACCACTCGATCCTCCTAATTGAGATCGTACTTTATCCTTTGATGCAGCCTTGTACCTCTGCATCCAAGGATATTTCCTCCTCAATAAAAAAAAAAGTTCCTTTTTCTTTCCGTCTTCCTTAGTCCAACCACTCGATCCTCCCAATTGAGATCGTACTTTATCCTTTGATGCAGCCTTGTACCTCTGCATCCAAGGATATTTCCTCCTCAATAAAAAAAAAAGTTGCTTTTTCTTTCCGTCTTCCTTAGTCCAACCACTCGATCCTCCTAATTGAGATCGTACTTTATCCTTTGATGCAGCCTTGTACCTCTGCATCCAAGGATATTTCCTCCTCAATAAAAAAAATGTTGCTTTTTCTTTCCGTCTTCCTTAGTCCAACCACTCGATCCTCCCAATTGAGATCGTACTTTATCCTTTGATGCAGCCTTGTACCTCTGCATCCAAGGATATTTCCTCCTCAATAAAAAAAATGTTGCTTTTTCTTTCCGTCTTCCTTAGTCCAACCACTCGATCCTCCTAATTGAGATCGTACTTTATCCTTTGATGCAGCCTTGTACCTCTGCATCCAAGGATATTTCCTCCTCAATAAAAAAATGTTGCTTTTTCTTTCCGTCTTCCTTAGTCCAACCACTCGATCCTCCTAATTGAGATCGTACTTTATCCTTTGATGCAGCCTTGTACCTCTGCATCCAAGGATATTTCCTCCTCAATAAAAAAATGTTGCTTTTTCTTTCCGTCTTCCTTAGTCCAACCACTCGATCCTCCCAATTGAGATCGTACTTTATCCTATGATGCAGCCTTGTACCTCTGCATCCAAGGATATTTCCTCCTCAATAAAAAAAAAAAGTTGCTTTTTCTTTCCGTCTTCCTTAGTCCAACATCTCGATCCTCCTAATTGAGATCGTACTTTATCCTTTGATGCAGCTTTGTACCTCTGCATCCAAGGATATTTCCTTCTCAATAAAAAAAAACTTCCATTTTCTTTCCGTCTTCCTTAGTCCAACCACTCGATCCTCCTAATTGAGATCGTACTTTATCATATGATGCAGCCTTGTACCTCTGCATCCAAGGATATTTCCTCCTCAATAAAAAAAAAGTTGCTTTTTCTTTCCGTCTTCCTTAGTCCAACCACTCGATCCTCCTAATTGAGATCGTACTTTATCCTTTGATGCAGCCTTGTACCTCTGCATCCAAGGATATTTCCTCCTCAATAAAAAAAAAGTTGCTTTTTCTTTCCGTCTTCCTTAGTCCAACCACTCGATCCTCCTAATTGAGATCGTACTTTATCCTTTGATGCAGCCTTGTACCTCTGCATCCAAGGATATTTCCTCCTCAAAAAAAAAATTTTCTTTTTCTTTCCGTCTTCCTTAGTCCAACCACTCGATCCTCCCAATTGAGATCGTACTTTATCCTTTGATGCAGCCTTGTACCTCTGCATCCAAGGATATTTCCTCCTCAAAAAAAAAAAATTTCTTTTTCTTTCCGTCTTCCTTAGTCCAACCACTCGATCCTCCTAATTGAGATCGTACTTTATCCTTTGATGCAGCCTTGTACCTCTGCATCCAAGGATATTTCCTCCTCAATAAAAAAAAACTTCCCTTTTTTTTCCGTCTTCCTTAGTCCAACCACTCGATCCTCCTAATTGAGATCGTACTTTATCCTTTGATGCAGCCTTGTACCTCTGCATCCAAGGATATTTCCTCTTCAATAAAAAAAAAGTTGCTTTTTCTTTCCGTCTTCCTTAGTCCAACCACTCGATCCTCCTAATTGAGATCGTACTTTATCCTTTGATGCAGCCTTGTACCTCTGCATCCAAGGATATTTCCTTCTCAATAAAAAAAAAGTTGCTTTTTCTTTCCGTCTTCCTTAGTCCAACCACTCGATCCTCCCAATTGAGATCGTACTTTATCCTTTGATGCAGCCTTGTACCTCTGCATCCAAGGATATTTCCTCCTCACAAAAAAAAAGTTGCTTTTTTTTTCCGTCTTCCTTAGTCCAACCACTCGATCCTCCCAATTGAGATCGTACTTTATCCTTTGATGCAGCCTTGTACCTCTGCATCCAAGGATATTTCCTCCTCAATAAAAAAAAAAGTTCCTTTTTCTTTCCGTCTTCCTTAGTCCAACCACTCGATCCTCCCAATTGAGATCGTACTTTATCCTTTGATGCAGCCTTGTACCTCTGCATCCAAGGATATTTCCTCCTCAATAAAAAAAAAGTTGCTTTTTCTTTCCGTCTTCCTTAGTCCAACCACTCGATCCTCCCAATTGAGATCGTACTTTATCCTTTGATGCAGCCTTGTACCTCTGCATCCAAGGATATTTCCTCCTCAATAAAAAAAAAAGTTCCTTTTTCTTTCCGTCTTCCTTAGTCCAACCACTCGATCCTCCCAATTGAGATCGTACTTTATCCTTTGATGCAGCCTTGTACCTCTGCATCCAAGGATATTTCCTCCTCACAAAAAAAAAGTTGCTTTTTCTTTCCGTCTTCCTTAGTCCAACCACTCGATCCTCCCAATTGAGATCGTACTTTATCCTTTGATGCAGCCTTGTACCTCTGCATCCAAGGATATTTCCTCCTCAATAAAAAAAAAAAGTTGCTTTTTCTTTCCGTCTTCCTTAGTCCAACCACTCGATCCTCCCAATTGAGATCGTACTTTATCCTTTGATGCAGCCTTGTACCTCTGCATCCAAGGATATTTCCTCCTCAATAAAAAAAAAGTTGCTTTTTCTTTCCGTCTTCCTTAGTCCAACCACTCGATCCTCCCAATTGAGATCGTACTTTATCCTTTGATGCAGCCTTGTACCTCTGCATCCAAGGATATTTCCTCCTCAATAAAAAAAAAAGTTGCTTTTTCTTTCCGTCTTCCTTAGTCCAACCACTCGATCCTCCCAATTGAGATCGTACTTTATCCTTTGATGCAGCCTTGTACCTCTGCATCCAAGGATATTTCCTCCTCAATAAAAAAAAAGTTGCTTTTTCTTTCCGTCTTCCTTAGTCCAACCACTCGATCCTCCCAATTGAGATCGTACTTTATCCTTTGATGCAGCCTTGTACCTCTGCATCCAAGGATATTTCCTCCTCATCAATAAAAAAAAAAGTTCCTTTTTCTTTCCGTCTTCCTTAGTCCAACCACTCGATCCTCCCAATTGAGATCGTACTTTATCCTTTGATGCAGCCTTGTACCTCTGCATCCAAGGATATTTCCTCCTCACAAAAAAAAAGTTGCTTTTTCTTTCCGTCTTCCTTAGTCCAACCACTCGATCCTCCCAATTGAGATCGTACTTTATCCTTTGATGCAGCCTTGTACCTCTGCATCCAAGGATATTTCCTCCTCACAAAAAAAAAGTTGCTTTTTCTTTCCGTCTTCCTTAGTCCAACCACTCGATCCTCCCAATTGAGATCGTACTTTATCCTTTGATGCAGCCTTGTACCTCTGCATCTAAGGATATTTCCTCCTCAATAAAAAAAAAAAGTTCCTTTTTCTTTCCGTCTTCCTTAGTCCAACCACTCGATCCTCCCAATTGAGATCGTACTTTATCCTTTGATGCAGCCTTGTACCTCTGCATCCAAGGATATTTCCTCCTCAATAAAAAAAAAGTTGCTTTTTCTTTCCGTCTTCCTTAGTCCAACCACTCGATCCTCCCAATTGAGATCATACTTTATCCTTTGATGCAGCCTTGTACCTCTGCATCCAAGGATATTTCCTCCTCAATAAAAAAAAAAGTTGCTTTTTCTTTCCGTCTTCCTTAGTCCAACCACTCGATCCTCCCAATTGAGATCATACTTTATCCTTTGATGCAGCCTTGTACCTCTGCATCCAAGGATATTTCCTCCTCAATAAAAAAAAAGTTGCTTTTTCTTTCCGTCTTCTTTAGTCCAACCACTCGATCCTCCTAATTGAGATCGTACTTTATCCTTTGATGCAGCCTTGTACCTCTGCATCCAAGGATATTTCCTCCTCAATAAAAAAAAAAAAAGTTGCTTTTTCTGTTCGTCTTCCTTAGTCCAACCACTCGATCCTCCCAATTGAGATCGTACTTTATCCTTTGATGCAGCCTTGTACCTCTGCATCCAAGGATATTTCCTCCTCATTAAAAAAAAAGTTGCTTTTTCTTTCCGTCTTCCTTAGTCCAACCACTCGATCCTCCTAATTGAGATCGTACTTTATCCTTTGATGCAGCCTTATACCTCTGCATCCAAGGATATTTCCTCCACAATAAAAAAAAGTTTCTTTTTCTTTCCGTCTTCCTTAGTCCAACCACTCGATCCTCCCAATTGAGATCGTACTTTATCCTTTGATGCAGCCTTGTACCTCTGCATCCAAGGATATTTCCTCCTCAATAAAAAAAAAGTTCCTTTTTCTTTCCGTCTTCCTTAGTCCAACCACTCGATCCTTCCAATTGAGATCGTACTTTATCCTTTGATGCAGCCTTGTACCTCTGCATCCAAGGATATTTCCTCCTCAATAAAAAAAAAGTTGCTTTTTCTTTCCGTCTTCCTTAGTCCAACCACTCGATCCTCCTAATTGAGATCGTACTTTATCCTTTGATGCAGCCTTGTACCTCTGCATCCAAGGATATTTCCTCCTCATTAAAAAAAAAGTTGCTTTTTCTTTCCGTCTTCCTTAGTCCAACCACTCGATCCTTCCAATTGAGATCGTACTTTATCCTTTGATACAGCCTTGTACCTCTGCATCCAAGGATATTTCCTCCTCAATAAAAAAAAAGTTGCTTTTTCTTTCCGTCTTCCTTAGTCCAACCACTCGATCCTCCTAATTGAGATCGTACTTTATCCTTTGATGCAGCCTTGTACCTCTGCATCCAAGGATATTTCCTTCTCAATAAAAAAAAGTTGCTTTTTCTTTCCGTCTTCCTTAGTCCAACCACTCGATCCTCCCAATTGAGATCGTACTTTATCCTCTGATGCAGCCTTGTACCTCTGCATCCAAGGATATTTCCTTCTCAATAAAAAAAAGTTTCTTTTTCTTTCCGTCTTCCTTAGTCCAACCACTCGATCCTCCCAATTGAGATCGTACTTTATCCTCTGATGCAGCCTTGTACCTCTGCATCCAAGGATATTTCCTCCTCAATAAAAAAAAGTTGCTTTTTCTTTCCGTCTTCCTTAGTCCAACCACTCGATCCTCCTAATTGAGATCGTACTTTATCCTTTGATGCAGCCTTGTACCTCTGCATCCAAGGATATTTCCTCCTCATTAAAAAAAAAGTTGCTTTTTCTTTCCGTCTTCCTTAGTCCAACCACTCGATCCTTCCAATTGAGATCGTACTTTATCCTTTGATGCAGCCTTGTACCTCTGCATCCAAGGATATTTCCTCCTCAATAAAAAAAAGTTGCTTTTTCTTTCCGTCTTCCTTAGTCCAACCACTCGATCCTCCTAATTGAGATCGTACTTTATCCTTTGATGCAGCCTTGTACCTCTGCATCCAAGGATATTTCCTCCTCAATAAAAAAAAAGTTGCTTTTTCTTTCCGTCTTCCTTAGTCCAACCACTCGATCCTTCCAATTGAGATCGTACTTTATCCTTTGATGCAGCCTTGTACCTCTGCATCCAAGGATATTTCCTCCTCATTAAAAAAAAAGTTGCTTTTTCTTTCCGTCTTCCTTAGTCCAACCACTCGATCCTCCTAATTGAGATCGTACTTTATCCTTTGATGCAGCCTTGTACCTCTGCATCCAAGGATATTTCCTCCTCAATAAAAAAAAAAGTTGCTTTTTCTTTCCGTCTTCCTTAGTCCAACCACTCGATCCTCCTAATTGAGATCGTACTTTATCCTTTGATGCAGCCTTGTACCTCTGCATCCAAGGATATTTCCTCTTCAATAAAAAAAAAGTTGCTTTTTCTTTCCGTCTTCCTTAGTCCAACCACTCGATCCTCCTAATTGAGATCGTACTTTATCCTTTGATGCAGCCTTGTACCTCTGCATCCAAGGATATTTCCTCTTCAATAAAAAAAAAGTTGCTTTTTCTTTCCGTCTTCCTTAGTCCAACCACTCGATCCTCCTAATTGAGATCGTACTTTATCCTTTGATGCAGCCTTGTACCTCTGCATCCAAGGATATTTCCTCCTCATTAAAAAAAAAGTTGCTTTTTCTTTCCGTCTTCCTTAGTCCAACCACTCGATCCTCCTAATTGAGATCGTACTTTATCCTTTGATGCAGCCTTGTACCTCTGCATCCAAGGATATTTCCTCCTCAATAAAAAAAAAGTTGCTTTTTCTTTCCGTCTTCCTTAGTCCAACCACTCGATCCTCCTAATTGAGATCGTACTTTATCCTTTGATGCAGCCTTGTACCTCTGCATCCAAGGATATTTCCTCTTCAATAAAAACAAAGTTGCTTTTTCTTTCCGTCTTCCTTAGTCCAACCACTCGATCCTCCTAATTGAGATCGTACTTTATCCTTTGATGCAGCCTTGTACCTCTGCATCCAAGGATATTTCCTCTTCTATAAAAAAAAAGTTGCTTTTTCTTTCCGTCTTCCTTAGTCCAACCACTTGATCCTCCTAATTGAGATCGTACTTTATCCTTTGATGCAGCCTTGTACCTCTGCATCCAAGGATATTTCCTCCTCAATAAAAAAAAGTTTCTTTTTCTTTCCGTCTTCCTTAGTCCAACCACTCGATCCTCCCAATTGAGATCGTACATTATCCTTTGATGCAGCCTTGTACCTCTGCATCCAAGGATATTTCCTTCTCAATAAAAAAAAAGTTGCTTTTTCTTTCCGGCTTCCTTAGTCCAACCACTCGATCCTCCTAATTGAGATCGTACTTTATCCTTTGATGCAGCCTTGTACCTCTGCATCCAAGGATATTTCCTCCTCAATAAAAAAAAGTTTCTTTTTCTTTCCGTCTTCCTTAGTCCAACCACTCGATCCTCCCAATTGAGATCGTACTTTATCCTTTGATGCAGCCTTGTACCTCTGCATCCAAGGATATTTCCTCCTCAATAAAAAAAAGTTTCTTTTTCTTTCCGTCTTCCTTAGTCCAACCACTCGATCCTCCCAATTGAGATCGTACTTTATCCTTTGATGCAGCCTTGTACCTCTGCATCCAAGGATATTTCCTCCTCAATAAAAAAAAGTTTCTTTTTCTTTCCGTCTTCCTTAATCCAACCACTCGATCCTCCCAATTGAGATCGTACTTTATCCTTTGATGCTGCCTTGTACCTCTGCATCCAAGGATATTTCCCTCTCAATAAATAAAGTTACTTTTTCTTTCCGTCTTCCTTAGTCCAACCACTCGATCCTCCTAATTGAGATTGTACTTTATCCTTTGATGCAGCCTTGTACCTCTGCATCCAAAGATATTTCCTTCTCAATAAAAAAAAAGTTCCTTTTTTTCCGTCTTCCTTAGTCCAACCACTCGATCCTCCTAATTGAGATCGTACTTTATCCTTTGATGCAGCCTTGTACCTCTGCATCCAAAGATATTTCCTTCTCAATAAAAAAAAAGTTCCCTTTTTTTCCGTCTTCCTTAGTCCAACCACTCGATCCTCCTAATTGAGATCGTACTTTATCCTTTGATGCAGCCTTGTACCTCTGCATCCAAGGATATTTCGTCCTCAATAAAAAAAAAGTTGCTTTTTCTTTCCGTCTTCCTTAGTCCAACCACTCGATCCTCCTAATTGAGATCGTACTTTATCCTTTGATGCAGCCTTGTACCTCTGCATCCAAGGATATTTCCTCCTAAATAAAAAAAAGTTGCTTTTTCTTTCCGTCTTCCTTAGTCCAACCACTCGATCCTCCTAATTGATATCGTACTTTATCCTTTGATGCAGCCTTGTACCTCTGCATCCAAGGATATTTCCCTCTCAATAAATAAAGTTACTTTTTCTTTCCGTCTTCCTTAGTCCAACCACTCGATCCTCCTAATTGAGATTGTACTTTATCCTTTGATGCAGCCTTGTACCTCTGCATCCAAGGATATTTCCTCCTCAATAAAAAAAAAAGTTGCTTTTTCTTTCCGTCTTCCTTAGTCCAACCACTTGATCCTCCCAATTGAGATCGTACTTTATCCTTTGATGCAGCCTTGTACCTCTGCATCCAAGGATATTTCCTCCTCAATAAAAAAAAGTTTCTTTTTCTTTCCGGGTTCCTTAATCCAACCACTCGATCCTCCCAATTGAGATCGTACTTTATCCTTTGATGCAGCCTTGTACCTCTGCATCCAAGGATATTTCCCTCTCAATAAATAAAGTTACTTTTTCTTTCCGTCTTCCTTAGTCCAACCACTCGATCCTCCTAATTGAGATTGTACTTTATCCTTTGATGCAGCCTTGTACCTCTGCATCCAAAGATATTTCCTTCTCAATAAAAAAAAAAGTTCCTTTTTTTCCGTCTTCCTTAGTCCAACCACTCGATCCTCCTAATTGAGATCGTACTTTATCCTTTGATGCAGCCTTGTACCTCTGCATCCAAAGATATTTCCTTCTCAATAAAAAAAAAGTTCCCTTTTTTTCCGTCTTCCTTAGTCCAACCACTCGATCCTCCTAATTGAGATCGTACTTTATCCTTTGATGCAGCCTTGTACCTCTGCATCCAAGGATATTTCGTCCTCAATAAAAAAAAAGTTGCTTTTTCTTTCCGTCTTCCTTAGTCCAACCACTCGATCCTCCTAATTGAGATCGTACTTTATCCTTTGATGCAGCCTTGTACCTCTGCATCCAAGGATATTTCCTCCTAAATAAAAAAAAAGTTCCTTTTTCTTTCCGTCTTCCTTAGTCCAACCACTCGATCCTCCTAATTGATATCGTACTTTATCCTATGATGCAGCCTTGTACCTCTGCATCCAAGGATATTTCCTCCTCAATAAAAAAAAAAGTTGCTTTTTCTTTCTGTCTTCCTTAGTCCAACCACTCGATCCTCCCAATTTGATATCGTACTTTATCCTATGATGCAGCCTTGTACCTCTGCATCCAAGGATATTTCCTCCTCAATAAAAAAAAAAAGTTGCTTTTTCTTTCCGTCTTCCTTAGTCCAACCACTTGATCCTCCCCATTGAGATCGTACTTTATCCTTTGATGCAGCCTTGTACCTCTGCATCCAAGGATATTTCCTTCTCACTAAAAAAGTTGCTTTTTCTTTCCGTCTTCCTTAGTCCAACCACTCGATCCTCCCAATTGAGATCGTACTTTATCCTTTGATGCAGCCTTGTACCTCTGCATCCAAGGATATTTCCTCCTCAATAAAAAAAAAGTTGCTTTTTCTTTCCGTCTTCCTTAGTCCAACCACTCGATCCTCCCAATTTGATATCGTACTTTATCCTATGATGCAGCCTTGTACTTCTGCATCCAAGGATATTTCCTCCTCAATAAAAAAAAAAAGTTGCTTTTTCTTTCCGTCTTCCTTAGTCCAACCACTCGATCCTTCCAATTGAGATCGTACTTTATCCAATGATGCAGCCTTGTACCTCTGCATCCAAGGATATTTCCTCCTCAATAAAAAAAAAAAGTGTCTTTTTCTTTCCGTCTTCCTTAGTCCAACCACTCGATCCTTCCAATTGAGATCGTACTTTATCCAATGATGCAGCCTTGTACCTCTGCATCCAAGGATATTTCCTCCTCAATAAAAAAAAAAAGTGTCTTTTTCTTTCCGTCTTCCTTAGTCCAACCACTCGATCCTTCCAATTGAGATCGTACTTTATCCAATGATGCAGCCTTGTACCTCTGCATCCAAGGATATTTCCTTCTTTTTTGCTGCTTCTGTTCTTGGTGTTTCTCACGACCCCCAGCTGTTGGCAGATTCTGCTCGCTCAAAACTGATGCTGTTAGCTACTATTAATTGTAGCTGCTAATTACTGCTGCTGCTAGCTGCAGTCTCTACTATTGCTAGCTGCTGTATGCTGTTACTTTCGGCTACTAGCTGCTGCTATTCGCTACTGCAAGCTGCTGTTGCTAGTGCTGCTGTTTGCTGCTGCTACTGCTGCTCTTGCTTGCGGCTGCTGCTGCTGCTGCTTACAGCTGCTTCGGCAGATAGCTGCTGCTGCTGCTTTTGCTAGCTGCAGCTGCTGCTACCTTTGGTAGCTGCTGCTGCTTTTGCTAGCTGCTGCTGCTGCAGCTCTCTGCTGCTTCTGCAGACTGCTGCTTCAGCTGCTTTTGCTAGCTGCAGCTACTGCTACCTGTGGTAGCTGCTGCTGCTTTTGCTAGCTGCTGCTGATGCTGCAGCCTGCTGCAGCTGCTGCTTGCTTCCGCTGCAGCCGCTCGCTACTGCAACTGTTGCTGCTGCAAACTGCTGCTGCTAGCACCTGCTGCTTGCTGTTGCTCCTAGCTGCTGCTAGCTGCTTCTGCTAACGTCTGCTGCTTACTGCTGCTAACTACAACTGCGACTTCTGCTAGCTACTGCTAACTGTTACTTTTCCATTGCTGCTGGTACACAGCATACTGGAATCTGCTAGTTTCCTTCCCTCTGCAGAGCTTGTTGTCCTCCAGGTTATTCCAAGCATTGTTCAAACTGGATAGTTCAGCCTTGCATCCTTCAAGCTGGGGGCAATCCATCAAAGCGTCCTTTCAAGCCAAATATTTTCAGGTGTCCTTTCCAGTGAAACTGATGTCCTGAACCTGTCCAGAATGGGTGAAGCACAAAACTTAACAAAAAGATTATTCCTTTCCAAACAAAACTAAATAGAAAAAAAATCCTTTCCAAATAAAATTAAACAAAAATTTTATTCCTTTTTTCCTATAAATACTTTTTTTTTTGGTGGCGATATTATAATCACCATTTTTTTTCCTTTTTTTTTTTGTGGCGATATAATCACCATTTTTTTTTTTTTTTTTGTGGCGATTTTATAATCACCATTTTTTTCTTTTTTTTTTTTTTTTTTGGTGGCGATATTATAATCACCATTTTTTTCTTTTTTTTTGGTGGCGATATTATAATCACCATTTTTTTTTTCTTGCCGCTGTTGCCTCTCCTCCTGCTTCTCCTCCTCTTATTGCTGCTACTTTTTTTTCCATTTATTTTGTGCTTTTTATATCTTGAGGGGGGGATTTTTTTTTCTTTTTTTCTTTTTCTACTGTTGGTTCTCCTCAAAGGATTCAGCTTCTTCCCCCCAGCCTGACTTCTTTGGATCCCCTATAAGGACTTGACTGCATACTAGAAGAACCTCGTCTCCTCCCCTCTGCATAGCCAGTCTTCTAGATTATTCCATCAGAGCCACCCGAGGGTTAGCATCCAAAAGAATAGATCTAGATATCTGACCGTTTGTTCACCTGACGAAGCCCCTGTACGACTACACCAGGGAACATAGCATACTAGGAAAAGACTAAAGGTTTTCCCCTCTGCAGAGCAAGTCCTCTAGGTTATTCCACGTCCTTCAAGCCGGGTAGTTGAGTCAATCATCCTTTAAGCACATCCTGGAAAAATCCCCCTTCTCTCTATCCTTCATAGTCCGTCCACTAGATCCTTCCAACTAAGGCCATTCTTTACCAAATGATGTAGAGCTTGTACCATCCGCATCAAAGGATATTTCTTCCTAATTTACCTGTCCCTTTCTGCTCCTCTCATAGTCCATCTATTTGATCCTGCTAATGACTTCTAAATAAAAACTCGTTCACTTATAAAAGTAAACTAAAACTAACACTTTCCTATATTTTTTTGAAATTTTCTAGCTTTTTTTTTATAATTCAGGAAAGATTTTATTTACTTACCTGTGAAAAATTTGCCCAATTTGGCAAACATACCTTTAAGCCCTTTTTTCTTTGGCTTTTGAGCTCTTTGATGCTTTGGCTTTTGAGGATTTGGTTGCTTTGGCTTTTGAGGATTTGGTTGCTTTGGCTTCCGCTGATTATAATATGCTTTTGCTGGGTTATAATAGTACTGGTACTGCTGACGGGGCTCCCTCTGTGCTGGCTGTTGCCCTAGGCGTGGTCGTTGAATCTCTGCGTCGTATTTCTTTCTGCGTTCTTCGTCCGTCAGAACAGTTTTAGCGTTAACTACGTTTTTCAACTTCTCCTCGAATGCCTCCTGTAGGATTTTGGGTTGGTCCCCATGTTTGTCCGGATGTAACTTGAAGGCCAAGTCTTTGAAGGCTTTTAGAATTTCCGCCCTAGTGGCTGTCTTACTCACACCCAAAACCTCATAATGACTTTTGCTTTCCCATTTTTTCTTTTGCGCCTTTGCATCTTCTGTGAATCTCAAACATTCCTCAGATTCCTCTACCGTTCTAGCAGCTTCGAAGTCCTTCATGGCAGCGTCGAAAAGGCCAAGTTTGAGAAGGTGCTTCCCTCGTAGCATGTAGGCTCTGCATCCTTCAAGACCGTTCTCAATGGCGTGGCAGCAGTCCGATATGATATCCGTGTCGGGAGGATTTTCGGAAGCTGCGTTGGCTTCAGCTCGAAAGAAGCGAAGATGAGCATTTTCATTCTTTAGAATTTCTAGTAACTCATCTTGTTCCTTTATGTGAACATCCTTTTGGACGCAG
>NC_090756.1:701056-721056 GCF_036898095.1 Palaemon carinicauda
AAGATAACGGGCTTCTATACAAACAGTTGAGAGCAAGAATGTCACAAAAACAATGTGAAACATGCAATGGAAAGCTTAAACAGGTTTTTCTGTTAACTGCAGAGAAAGTGAAAGAGAGAAAAAAAGCAATACCATTACATTGTATGAGACACATGCGGTACAAGAGTATTTATTTTGACCTATTGGAATTATCAAAATGTTCTTCTAACTTCTTCATATCTTAATACATGTGGTTACATTTTCAGCTGCAAACCTTCATTCTAAAAAAAGAAAAAAAAAAATTCTCCTTCTAGGGTTAGGATTCGAGCACAATAGGGCTTGAAGACTTAGGTTGTGGTGGCCTGTTGGTAACGTCCTCGCATGGTGATCACCACACTGGGGTTTGAGACCCGCCCAAACTCGTTAGTTCCTTTGGTTTCTGCAGCCTCACCATCCTTGTGACCTAAGAATGGTGGCTTTTGGGGAGCCTGTAGGTCTATCTGCTGAGTCATCAGCAGTCATTGCCTGCCCCTCCTTGGTCCTAGCTTGGATGGAAAATGTTTGGGCGCTGAAGAGTATATGGTCAGTCTCTAGGGCATTATTCTGCTTGATAGGGCAATGTCACTGTCCCTTGCCTCTGCCATTCATGAGCGGCCTTTGAACCTTTAAAGCCCTCCTGGGAAGAATATTTTCTTCATTTATTTCCTAACTGATGTAAAGGCTTTCAGTAGATTTTTTATTTAGAGTATTTGTATATTTACCAATATTCTTTAACATCACGAACTTGAGACGTGTATTTCCATTTGGTTTCTGAAAAACTCAAGTTTCTCCTAGGCTCTAACGTATAAACTTGAGCCTGTTTAGGGTAGAGACTCTACACCGTTTAGTTTTTGTTTTGTTGATTGCCTATCATTTGATTGATATATGTTCATTAAATGCAACTTTATGAGAATGACTAATAACGTTTGTATGGAACAAATGACATCTTGAATTTATTTTATAGTTGTCTGGTTTCAGTTCTAGTTTCATCAGAATAGATGCTCACCAGAACGTCAGCCCCTGTAAACTTGTTAAACTCACGGTCCGGGGCTGGGATCGATCTACTTCCATGCGAAGGCTAGGCGAACACGTTACCACTGCACTAACTGACCCTCGACTCCCCCCCCCCCCCCCCTCCTCGTGTTGTTTTTTAAGACAGGGATGGGTTTTACTTTGCATATGGCAAAAGATGGATAGGTTGATGAAATGACGGATAGTTTATAAAGGATATCGTTTTTTTCATTAACAAGAATAGATATATAAGGAATGAAAATAAATGAATATATATATATATATATATATATATATATATATATATATATATATATATATATATATATATATATATATATATACACACAGTATATGTAGATGTATTCTGTATGTATACTACACACGCACCCACCCACATATATATATATATATATATATATATATATATATATATATATATATATAAATATTTATATATATATATGTGTGTGTGCATGTATATGTATATATATATATATATATATATATATATATATATATATATATATATACAGTATATGTATGTATTTATATATGCTTATATATATATATATATATATATATATATATATATATATATATATATATATATATATATATATATATATATATATATATATATATATATATATATATACATACTGCGTGTGTGTGTATATATATATATATATATATATATATATATATATATATATATTATATTATATATATATAGTGTATATATATATATATATATATATATATATATATATATATATATATATATATATATATATATATATATATGAGCGACACCATTTATAAAGATAGAAAAGCAATGAAAAATCAATACATACAGTATATATAGACATACATAAATATAAATATATACTGCATATACACATACAAATACATATATACCGTGCATATATATGAACAATCCCATTTAAAAATCATCCTTCTCTGGTAGACCCCCTCCCCCCCCCAAAAAAAAAAGGTTTCTACGCACTATGGGAACTCTTCTCCCAGCCCTAAACCCCCCACCCCCCCACCCCCCACCCCCACCCTCCCCCCTACTCACCGACCTCAAAACAAGACTCTTACTGAAGAGGTTGGCGTAACAGACAATTCCCTTAAGGGAATATATCAGATTTCTTAATGAAATTTCGAGACATTAATGGGATGATGATAGCTCTGTAGCGATACTTCCTTTGGCACGGAGCCAGGAAGCTGAGAGTCTCCACCCCCCCCCTTACCCCAACCCCAACCCGAGACTCTTTTTGAGGTGGAAGTTGTTAGATACGCCCCCCCCCCCCTCCCCCGGCTCTTTTTATTTCTTTCTGTTTTGTTCCTTGATGAAATCTGTCTTCTTTTCTTCATTTCTTCGCTTCAATGTTTTTTTTTTTTAGATTAAATGCCATTTTTATAACTCATCATATTCGGGTTAGTATTTTTTTTTTTTTTTTGTAGGGTGTAATAAATATATAATTTAATGTTTTTATGGAACCTCAAGATAGTCAATCATTTTCTTATTCTTTATTATTATTATTATTATTATTATTATTATTATTATGATTATTATTATTTGCTAAGCTACAACCATTGTTGGAAAAGCAGGATGCTATAAGCCCAAGGGCTCCAACAAGGAAAATAGCCCAGTGAGGAAAGGAAATAAGGAATCAGAAAGAATACTATGCCTGAGTGTACCCCCAAGATAGTGAAAGACCATGGTACAGAGGCTATGTCACTACCCAAGACTAGAGAACAATGGTTTGGTTTTGGAGGGGCGCTCTCCTACAGTAGTTAACCCCTTGGGTGAAGATGAATTGTTCGTTATCTTAGGGCTGTCAGGTGAATGAGGAAAGAGGAGAATGTGTAAAGAATAGACCAGACTATTCGGTGTATATGTAAGCTAAGGGAAAAAGAGCCGTAACCAGAGAGGGTGTTCAGTGTAGTACTATCTGGCCAGTCAAAGGACCCAGTAACTGTTCCAGGCTATTTTCAGTTTGTCGTAGATCCTAGACAAGTAAGGAGCGTGTCTTTCACAAGTTCGATTCCCGAGCGATCCGTGGTGTTATGCTACCATTAGCCTGTCTATGGAATTTGTACGTGGTAGTTAGACGACTATTGTGGGTCACATATAGTTTGAAGAAGTGTATGGGTGCGGCAGACTATTCCAAAAAGATTTTTTTTCTTTTTTTTGAAAACTGGAAGGGTTAAGATATTTTGAGAGGCTACGTGTATACTTTTGTTTAAATAGAAATTATACACATACACACATATATATCTATATATATACACACAAAGATATATATATATATATATATATATATATATATATATATATATATATATATATATATATATATATATATCTTTCTATGTGTATATATATATATATATATATATATATATATATATATATATATATATATATATATATATATATATATATATATATATGTATGTATATATATCTTTCTATGTGTATATATATATATATATATATATATATATATATATATATATATATATATATATATATATACATATATATATATATATATATATATATATATATATATATATATACATATATATATATATATATAAATTATATATATATAGTTTGTGTGCGTACTAGATTATGCAGGAAGTCAGCTTATTTTGTTATCAGATCTTCGTCACTATACATTATCTTATCTTATCTTTACACATGCTCAACTGAAATCTTGATTATTTTCTAATTACAAAATTTTAAAGTAGAATTCACATTAATCAAATATTAATCATTTGTATATTAGATTCCTTTCGTTTTCATTCTTCATCATCATCACCATCAATCTCTTCCTACGCCTAATGACGCAAAGGGCCTCGGTTAGATTTCGCCAGTCGTCTCTATCTGGAGCTTTTAAATCATTACTTCTCCATTCTTCATCTCCCACTCACGCTTCTTTGTCCTATGCCATGTAGGACTGGGTCTTCCAATTCTTCGTTTTCATTCATTTTCGTTAAATCAATAGTAAGATCGTAAGAAATGTACCTTTTAGAATAAAATGGTATTTAAAACCACACTTTACTGCACTTACTTATTCTAAACTTTCCAAACTTTTCCCCCACCATGGTTAGTTAGCTAACTTTCCTACCAGCCTTTAAAAACTTAAAGAAAAGTTTTTAAAAAATGTCAGACGAGAATGAACACAAACAAGCGTTTTCATTTTCGATCTGATTCATAAACAATAGCTTTTGGAACTTCCAAGACAAAACTTCCAGGAAAATGGAAAGAAATCCAGAAAAGAATAGTCACGACTTAGTCGTCAATCATCGAGAGACGGTGGCCGTCTGACAGACAGTCTATAGAATTTCCCTAATTAAGAAAGAAATCGACATGAGTTCCCCGGTGGACTGACATTGATTGACAGATGAGGCATAAGGCTTGTTGGCCCTTTCGCTCTTTTGGGTCTTCGGGACTTATGTTGAGAATTGGGGAAAAGAATAATCCAAAATGAAGTCGAAGATGATGATCTTCTCTCTCTCTCTCTCTCTCTCTCTCTCTCTCTCTCTCTCTCTCTCTCTCTCTCTCTCTCTCTCTCTCTTTATCTGGAAAAGTCTTGATAAGGCTTGACACGACTTTCTCTCTCTCTCTCTCTCTCTCTCTCTCTCTCTCTCTCTCTCTCTCTCTCTCTCTCTCTCTCTCTCTCGTCTGACTTTTTCATCTGGCAAAGTCTTGACATCTCTCTCTCTCTCTCTCTCTCTCTCTCTCTCTCTCTCTCTCTCTCTCTCTCTCTCTCTCTCTCTCTCTGTACAGTTACACGTTTCTCTTTTCATTTCTCGTATTTGTACGTTTACACCTCTCTCTCTCTCTCTCTCTCTCTCTCTCTCTCTCTCTCTCTCTCTCTCTCTCTCTCTCTCTCTCTCTCTTCATACAGTTGGCAAACTATAACTTTTCCTCCAAGTATAAACATCTATTTGATTATTAACCTATGTCTCTCTCTCTCTCTCTCTCTCTCTCTCTCTCTCTCTCTCTCTCTCTCTCTCTCTCTCTCTCTCTCTCTCTCTTTTCATACAGTTGGCAAACTATAAATTTTCCTCCAAGTATAAATATCTATTTGATTATTAACCAATGTCTCTCTCTCTCTCTCTCTCTCTCTCTCTCTCTCTCTCTCTCTCTCTCTCTCTCTCTCTCTCTCTCTCTCTCTCTCATTTTCTGGTCTTTTCTTAAGAGCATGAATCGTCTGGATATTTAAGAGTACTGAATAAACGTCATACATTGTGATATGGAGTTTGAAATTTGGAAGACGAAACTGAAGGAGACTTTTTTTTTTTTTTTTTTTTTTTTTTTTTTTTTTTTTTTTTTTTTTTTTTTTTTGAATGAATGAATGAAACCCAAGGGAGTTTTTCTTCGCTCTTTTCAGCTAAGAAATTCCCATCTGCGTTATGTAAACGAAGAAGACATTGTTGTGTTGATAAAATTGGTTTCTGGGGGAATACTGATTCTTCAGACTGTAATGACCACTATCGTGTCAAAGGTCACGCTGGATGACCTCACTGGTTTAAGGACCTGACCTTTGCCCTATATTTTTAAACTCCAGTTTTTAATACAGCTATTTTAAATGATCGATTGAATTTTAAATTAATCCTGAGGTTTTTCTGTTATTTAAAAAAGAAAAAAAAGATAAAATTGCCCTATATTTATAAACTTTAGTTTTTATGACCAATTGAATTTCAAAATCATCCTAAGTTTTTTTTTTTTGTTATTTAAAAAAAGTCTCTTAACTCCAGTTTTTATGACCAATTGAATTTCAAAGTCATATAATGCTTTTCTGTTATTTAAAGAAAAACTGTCCTATATTTATTAACTCCAGTTTTTAATACACTTATTTGAAATGACCAACTGAATTTCAAATTCATCCTAAAGATTTTCTGTGATTTAAAAAAAAAAGAAGATAACATTGCCCTATATTTATAAACTCCAGTTTTTAAAACAGCTATTTGAAATGACCAATTGAATTTCAATTTCATCCTAAGGTTTGTCTTCTATTTAAAAGAAAATAAAGTCTATATTAATCTGGTATATTGTTTCCAGGGAATCAAATGCAGTGATACCAAATCGTTTTTGAAGAATCATTTAACACTTCAGATTCTGTTCTGAGCCTCTGAGGTAAAAAAAAAAAAAAAAAAAAAAAAAGAAAAAAAAGAAAAAAAAAACTTTTATTCAAGACAATGTGGCTTGTTATTCGCATATGCTTAGTTGGTCTTGTTATGCGTGCCTAATGAGGATTATTCACGCATATGAACTTCAGCTTAAGACGTTGATAGAAGCCATTAGAGAGGACGTATCAGGCAACCAACCCCTTAATGTAGGGATAAAGGATGGAAAGAAGAGAAGTCTTAAGCTTGTATGCGTATATGCAATTAGTCTTATTTATATCTTATTTATACGCACTTGTCTTGATTGTACATTTGTTCTTCAGCTTATTTGTACACGACTCCGGCGTATTTGCACGTAGGCACTCAAGCTTATTTGCGCATGCTCACTGAACGTAATTTAAGCGTGCACACTTAGAATTATTTGTAAATGTGCATTTGAACTTATAAAGGCATGCCACTTACCTTTATTTTTCATTCGCATTTAGGATTATTACTAGCCTCCTGGCTAGTACAGTGGTAACGTGTTCGCCTAGCATTCGTAGCCAGCAGATCGATCCCAGCCCGGGACCGTGAGTTTTAAGCTGTTTACTGGGGAGGCCACTGCTGTGGTTGGGCACCACAGTGGGGATTTAGCATCGATTCTGATAAAGCTAGAACTGAAATCAAGGTTGTTGTGGCCTGATTGGTTCGAGTCCCGCTCAGACTCGTTAGTTCCTTTAGTGTCTGCAACCTTACCATCCTTGTGAGCTAAGGATGGGAGGTTTGTGGGAGCCTATAGGTCTATCTGCTGAGTCATCAGCAGCCATTGCCGGGCCATCCCTAGTCCTAGCTTGTGTGGAGAGGGACTTGGTCAGTCTCTAGGGCATTGTCCTGCTTGCTAGGCCATTTAACCTTTTAAACATTTACCTTACCTTTATAAGTGCATTCCAATTTAAGGTCTATTACTTAAGCTTACCCTTATGAATTCACCTGCTGAGTTGATTACACACACATGCACTACTTTCACCGATTATATTTAAGCCTATCTTCACACAGGAGCCCTTACCTGCAGGTGGCTGCAGAGGAAGAACTGGGGACAGTCCAAGAGACACTCCCAAAGGTCCTGATGCAGACAATCCTAGTGCTGAAAGAAATCCTAAATAAGTAATTGACCATAAGTGGGTAAATAGACTATCCCAATATTTTAACTTTTTATCTAAATTTTCATCGAATTAGTACTTCTTGAAAAAATTGTACTCTATTAACATTTAACTATGTTTTCACAAAGATAATTAGAATTAGCTATGTTTGCATAACGATCATTAAAATTTACCTACATTTGCATAAAGATCATTAACATTTAACTATGTTTGCACAAAGATTATTAACATTTAATTATTTTTGCATAAAGATCATTATAATTTACCTACATTTGCATAAAGATCATTAACATTTCACTATGTTTGCACAAAGATCATTAGAATTAGCTATGTTTGCATAAAGATCATTATAATTTACCTACATTTGCATAAAGATCATCAACTTTTAACTATATTTGCATAAAGATCATTATAATTTACCTACATTTGCATAAAGATCATTATAATTTACCTACATTTGCATAAAGATCATTAACATTTAACTATGTTTGCACAAAGATTATTAACATTTAATTATGTTTGCATAAAGATCATTATAATTTACCTACATTTGCATAAAGATCATTAACATTTCACTATGTTTGCACAAAGATCATTAGAATTAGCTATGTTTGCATAAAGATCATTATAATTTACCTACATTTGCATAAAGATCATCAACTTTTAACTATATTTGCATAAAGATCATTATAATTTACCTATATTTGCATAAAGATCATTAACATTTAACTATGTTTGCACAAAGATCATAAGAATTAGCTATGTTTGCATAAATATCATTATAATTTACCTACATTTGCACAAAGATCATTAACTTTTAACTATGTTTGCATAAAGATCATTATAATTTACCTACATTTGCATAAAGATCATTAACATTTAACTATGTTTGCACAAAGATTATTAATATTTAATTATGTTTGCATAAATATCATTATAATTTACCTACATTTGCATAAAGATCATTATAATTTACCTACATTTGCATAAAGATCATTAACATTTAACTATGTTTGCACAAAGATTATTAATATTTAATTATGTTTGCATAAAGATCATTAGAATTTACCTACATTTGCATAAAGATCATTATAATTTACCTACATTTGCATAAAGATCATTAACATTTAACTATGTTTGCACAAAGATTATTAATATTTAATTATGTTTGCATAAAGATCATTATAATTTACCTACATTTGCATAAAGATCATTATAATTTACCTACATTTGCATAAAGATCATTAACATTTAACTATGTTTGCATAAGGATCATTATAATTTACCTACATTTGCATAAAGATCATTAACATTTAACTATGTTTGCACAAAGATTATTAATATTTAATTATGTTTGCATAAAGATCATTATAATTTACCTACATTTGCATAAAGATCATTATAATTTACCTACATTTGCATAAAGATCATTAACATTTAACTATGTTTGCACAAAGATTATTAATATTTAATTATGTTTGCATAAAGATCATTATAATTTACCTACATTTGCATAAAGATCATTATAATTTACCTACATTTGCATACAGATCATTAACATTTAACTATGTTTGCACAAAGATTATTAATATTTAATTAAGTTTGCATAAAGATCATTATAATTTACCTACATTTGCATAAAGATCATTATAATTTACCTACATTTGCATAAAGATCATTAACATTTAACTATGTTTGCACAAAGATTATTAATATTTAATTATGTTTGCATAAAGATCATTATAATTTACCTACATTTGCATAAAGATCATTATAATTTACCTACATTTGCATAAAGATCATTAACATTTAACTATGTTTGCACAAAGATTATTAATATTTAATTATGTTTGCATAAAGATCATTATAATTTACCTACATTTGCATAAAGATCATTATAGTTTACCTACATTTGCATAAAGATCATTAACATTTAACTATGTTTGCACAAAGATTATTAATATTTAATTATGTTTGCATAAAGATCATTATAATTTACCTACATTTGCATAAAGATCATTATAATTTACCTACATTTGCATAAAGATCATTAACATTTAACTATGTTTGCATAAGGATCATTATAATTTACCTACATTTGCATAAAGATCATTAACATTTAACTATGTTTGCACAAAGATTATTAATATTCAATTATGTTTGCATAAAGATCATTATAATTTACCTACATTTGCATAAAGATCATTATAATTTACCTACATTTGCATAAAGATCATTAACATTTAACTATGTTTGCATAATGATCATTATAATTTACCTACATTTGCATAAAGATCATTAACATTTAACTATGTTTGCACAAAGATTATTAATATTTAATTATGTTTGCATAAAGATCATTATAATTTACCTACATTTGCATAAAGGTCATTAACATTTAACTATGTTTGCACAAAGATTATTAATATTTAATTATGTTTGCATAAAGATCATTATAATTTACCTACATTTGCATAAAGATCATTAACATTTAACTATGTTTGCACAAAGATTATTAACATTTAATTATGTTTGCATAAAGATTATTATAATTTACCTACATTTGCATAAAGATCATTAACATTTAACTATGTTTGCACAAAGATTATTAACATTTAATTATGTTTGCATAAAGATCATTATAATTTACCTACATTTGCATAAAGATCATTAACATTTAACTATGTTTGCATAAAGATCATTATAATTTACCTACATTTGCATAAAGATCATTAACATTTAACTATGTTTGCATAAAGATCATTATAATTTACCTACATTTGCATAAAGATCATTAACTTTTAACTATGTTTGCATAAAGATCATTATAATTTACCTACATTTGCATAAAGATCATTAACATTTAACTATGTTTGCATAAAGATCATTATAATTTACCTACATTTGCATAAAGATCATTAACATTTAACTATGTTTGCACAAAGATCATTAACATTTAACTTTGTTTGCATAAAGATCATTAAAATTTACCTACATTTGCATAAAGATCATTACCATTTAACTATGTTTGCACAAAGATTATTAACATTTAATTATGTTTGCATAAAGATCATTATAATTTACCTACATTTGCATAAAGATCATTAACATTTAACTATGTTTGCACAAAGATTATTAACATTTAATTATGTTTGCATGAAGATTATTATAATTTACCTACATTTGCATAAAGATCATTAACATTTAACTATGTTTGCACAAAGATTATTAACATTTAATTATATTTGCATAAAGATCATTATAATTTACCTACATTTGCATAAAGATCATTAACATTTAACTATGTTTGCATAAAGATCATTATAATTTACCTACATTTGCATAAAGATCATTAACATTTAACTATGTTTGCATAAAGATCATTATAATTTACATACATTTGCATAAAGATCATTAACTTTTAACTATGTTTGCATAAAGATCATTATAATTTACCTACATTTGCATAAAGATCATTAACATTTAACTATGTTTGCACAAAGATTATTAATATTTAATTATGTTTGCATAAAGATCATTATAATTTACCTACATTTGCATAAAGATCATTATAATTTACCTACATTTGCATAAAGATCATTAACTTTTAACTATGTTTGCATAAAGATCATTATAATTTACCTACATTTGCATAAAGATCATTAACTTTTAACTATGTTTGCATAAGGATCATTATAATTTACCTACATTTGCATAAAGATCATTAACATTTAACTATGTTTGCATAAAGATCATTATAATTTACCTACATTTGCATAAAGATCATTAACTTTTAACTATGTTTGCATAAGGATCATTATAATTTACCTACATTTGCATAAAGATCATTAACATTTAACTATGTTTGCACAAAGATTATTAATATTTAATTATGTTTGCATAAAGATCATTATAATTTACCTACATTTGCATAAAGATCATTATAATTTACCTACATTTGCATAAAGATCATTAACATTTAACTATGTTTGCATAAAGATCATTATAATTTACCTACATTTGCATGAAGATCATTAACATTTAACTATGTTTGCACAAAGATTATTAACATTTAATTATGTTTGCATAAAGATCATTATAATTTACCTACATTTGCATAAAGATCATTAACATTTAACTATGTTTGCACAAAGATTATTAACATTTAATTATGTTTGCATAAAGATCATTATAATTTACCTACATTTGCATAAAGATCATTAACATTTAACTATGTTTGCATAAAGATCATTATAATTTACCTACATTTGCATAAAGATCATTAACATTTAACTATGTTTGCACAAAGATTATTAATATTTAATTATGTTCGCATAAAGATCATTATAATTTACCTACATTTGCATAAAGATCATTAACATTTAACTATGTTTGCATAAAGATCATTAAAATTTACCTACATTTGCATAAAGATCATTAACATTTAACTATGTTTGCACAAAGATTATTAATATTTAATTATGTTTGCATAAAGATCATTATAATTTACCTAAATTTGCATAAAGATCATTATAATTTACCTACATTTGCATAAAGATCATTAACATTTAACTATGTTTGCATAAAGATCATTATAATTTACCTACATTTGCATAAAGATCATTATAATTTACCTACATTTGCATAAAGATCATTAACATTTAACTATGTTTGCATAAAGATCATTAAAATATACCTACATTTGCATAAAGATCATTTACATTTAACTATGTTTGCACAAAGATTATTAATATTTAATTATGTTTGCATAAAGATCATTGTGATTTACCTACATTTGCATAAAGATCATTAACATTTAACTATGTTTGCATAAAGATCATTGTAATTTACCTATATTTGCTTAAATATCAAATGAAATTTAGTTCCATGGATTAGCTAAATGACAAAAATATTTAAGTATGGTTTTTTTTTTTCCTTTTTTTTTTTTTTTTTTTGAATAGACATAACTGAAAAGAACTTCTGTTTGATTGAAGACGATTGAACATGACCTATTTTCACATTAATTTTTGTTTTTGTTTTTTTTTTAATAGACATAACTTAAAAGAACTTCTTTTTGCTTGAAGACGATTGAAAATGACCTATTTTCACATTAAGATAATTAATCATTTCATCATATCATTAAGAAAAAAAAAACAGTTGGAAAAGGAACGTAGGTTCCGTTTTGTCTTGATTCCCCATCCTGTCTTTGAATATATTTTCTTATCAACTTGATTAGGAAATCCAATTGTCTTTGCTTAAAGACAACTTTCTTGTCTTTGCTCAAAGACAACCTTCTCTTTATTGAAAGCATGAAAAGTCAGTGTTGAATAGATTTTCTTATCAATGTAATTATGAAATCAACTTGTCTTTGCTCAAAGACAACTTTCTTTTCATTGGGAGCATGAAAAGTGTCTTGAATAGATTTTCTTATCAAAGTGATTAGGAAACCAACTTGTCTTTGCTCAAAGACAACTTTTTATTGAAATCATAAAAAGTCTGTCTTGAATGGATTTTCTTATCAACGTGTTTAGGAAATCCACTTGACTTTGCTCAAAGACAACTTTCTTTTTATTGAAAGTATGAAAAGACTGTCTTGAATAGATTTTCTTATCAAAGTGATTAGGATATCCAATTGTCTTTGCTCAAAAACAACTTTCTTTATATTGAAAGCATGGAAAGTCTCTTCCACAAGATAGGATTTGGAAGTCGAAAATATTAGTCAACTATAGTAAATTTTTTTAATGAGGTTTATTAGCACCGACTCGCAGTGGTGCCCTTTTAGCTCGGAAAAGTTTCCTGCTCTCTGATTGGTTAGAATTATCTTGTGCAACCAATCAGCGACCAGTAAACTTTTCCGAGATTAAAGGGCACCCCTGCCAGTCGGTGCAAATCTGCCTCACTAAATAGAATTGAATTTAGTGAGTGATGCAAAGCTCGTGAGACCTTTGGAAGATACTCTTTTCTGCTCTCCTACTCAAGAAGTTAAACTTGTCTAATATACTTGATACTTACATCCAAATATGTGTTCAGCCCCAAAGGGAAAAATCTTGGAGGACCTCAGTAGAGCGGCTCGGTCTGTTTTTGGCATTTTGGGGAAAAGGAACCATAGGATTATTAATTGAAAATATTTACAAGAAGGATTGCATAGAGTTGTGTATTTTTAGTCTGTGGTGGTGATAGTGAAATGGTGATCTAGTGGTGCTTTTAAGCCGTGTTGGTGATATTGGTGGAGGTGTGTGTGCTGGTGGTGTTGAAGGCCTGGATTTGATGGTGATAGCTGTGGTGCTGGTGGTGATAGTGTTTTAGGTAGTGTTAGCTATGAAGATTTGGAATTTTTGTGTATATTAGATTTTTCGTACAATACAGATTATATATTTAAATATATATATATATATATATATATATATATATATATATATATATATATATATATATATATATATATATATATGTATGTATATACATAAATATATATATATACTATATATATATATATATATATATATATATATATATGTATACATAAATATATATATATATATATATATATATATATATATATATATGTATGTATACATAAATATATATATACTATATATATATATATATATATATGTATATATAAATATATATATATATATATATATATATATATATATATATATATATATATATATATATACTGTATGTGTGTGTATGTGACCATACATATATGAATAAAAGAAAGTAAGATTATAAATTATACACGAACAGTGTATGTATATAAACAAAATTAAAATGATGTCAATAAACAATTAGAATGCTTTAGAAAATATTTCAGAAAATTATAAATAACAGAAACCACAAGAGAATATCTTATCCAAAATAAAATAGAAAATCAATATGCTTAACAATAAAAACAGTAGACAGAAGGAATAAGATTTTGCTTTGAAATTGAAATAGTGATAAGAACATTATGCTGATAACATTTTGCAATGTAGAAGATACAGAAGGTAATCAGTTTCTGTTGTGACGAGCCGAGAGAAGGTTGTGACTCAAAGACAGGATGAAAGCAACTGAGTAACTTTATGACAGAACACTCTCCTTTATATACAAAAACTCAATGCAACAGGAAATTTCCTGTTCAAACCGACACCGCACCGGTTAATAGTTAACGGTGAGAAAAACAGACATGTTATGTCAGGTTCCTTTTAGTGCGAGGGGAGAGCGAAGATACAAGCATAATATATACACAAAATGAAATGTCGTTACTATGTACGATCGTGTGACACACAATTGGTACACTGTCAATACGTTATAATTAGGGTAAATAAACCATAGTTTTTTTCCATAATTTTATAATAGAATTATTAAAGCTTAAGGGCCAAATATGGAGAACGGCAACAACAGTTTGATTGACAGACACATTGGTTTGCGAATATTGATAAATTGAAAATATATGATTATTTTCGAGAAAAAAAAATTAACATCATGGACATCATCTCATTTGTAATTGGTGTACAAAACAACAACGACAACAACAACATCTAGTTTCATTAAGGTATTTGTATATTATAACCAAATTGAAATGTATGAATATTTTAGAAAAATCTTATCACGGATATCATCTCAAGTGTTATTTACGTTATCTTGATAATTTGTGTACATAACAACAACAACAACAACATTATTATTATTATTATTATTATTATTATTATTATTATTATATTCACTATTATTTTTATTATCATTATTATTATTATGATTATCGTTATTATTATCATTATCATTATCATTAATCTATTTACTATTATTATTATTATTATTGTGATAATTATTATTATGATTATTATTTTTATTATTATCATCATCATTATTATTATTATTATTATTATTATTATTATTATTATTATTATTATTATTATTATTATTATTATTAGCTAATCTACAACCCTAGTTGGAAAAATCAATATGCTATATGCCCAAGGGCTCCAACAGGGAAAAATAGCCCAGCGAGGAAAGGAAATAAGGAACTAAATAAACAACAACAACAACAACAACACGTCCATAAATATGAAATATTTATAAAATTGAATAAAGTTTATCCTGAGCCATTGTTATGAAAGAGTCGTTCGCTTTTGAAAATCATAATGAAAATATAAAAAACGTTTTGACAATTCGATATATTTTTCTCTCTTCCATTGACTTTACTATAGTCATGCATTAATTAACAATATAAAACGTTTTTGACTTTTCGAATACATTTTTCTCTTTACTCTGTCATTGTCACTGAAGATTCATCAATTATTGGAAACAGCTAACTAAGAGGAAAGGATATTTCATTGTTTTTTTTTTTTTTTTTTTTTTTTTTTTTTTTTTTTCCTCATTGAAAATCAAATGTCAATATTTTTCCAAAGTATAAATTGGTTGGAAACTTCATATCAGGATATCAAAGTTCGATTAGTGATGCTGGAAAAAAAAAGTTATATTAATTTGCAGATACCTGTTTTAATTATAGCTACTCTCGCAAAATCTAGATTAAAAAGGAAAAAAAAAATACGATATTCATTTTAGATCAAATATTATTTGCCGTTATTTGGTTTAAGGTTTAAATGCTGCTCATGAATGGCAGAGGAAAGGAACAATGACATTGCCCTATCAAGCAGGACAATGCCCCAGAGACTGATCATGTGTACATATGATTAGCTAGGACCAGGGAGGGCCAGGCAATGGCTGCTGATGATTCGGCAGATAGACCTATAGAATCTCCTAAATCCCCCCATCCTTAGCTCACAAGGATGGTGAGGTTGAAGCGACCAAAGGAACTAACGAGTTTGAGCGGGATTCGAACCCCAGTTCAGTGATTGCTACTCCAGCCCACAATAAAAGGAATTATTTAAAGTGATCAAGTCAGTAAGAGAACGAGCTCTTGTCTGAGTGGTACAGCACTTGGCTCGCGATTATTCAACCGCTTGTGCAACCAATTGAAATTGGATATCACCATCTGCTTGGGTATCTTTAAAGGGGCATATTTTATCAATTTTATTATATTATATATATAAATTTATATATATATATATATATATATATATATATATATATATATATATATATATATATATATATATATATATATATCGTGCTCAAATAGTGAAAACATTTCATCTCATACTACGATCGAACCCTAGCCCCTTCAAAGGAAAGGCCTGGGTGCTACCAACCATGCCACCAGAGGCTCAAAAGAAGTCAGAACCTAAGTGCTATCTTGCTATCTGCGTTTTAGGATTTACCTAGTGAGACATCACTCTCATACCAACGATAGATAGATAGATAGATAAGCATACGCGTATTTTTATAGCCGCAATGAACTGCTAACCTAACCGGTTTCTCATAGATTTTGTGAGTAAATAAAGAACTTAGGTCATTATATCGACTGAAGCAGGTCAATAAGAAATATCTGTTTCATCCCAGCCTGATGAGGAGGACCGCCTTGCGCCCAAACCGATAAAACCCAAGGTACTAGTTTAGTAGTGAGTCGACTATGGTGGATTGCAACCAAGGCTGACGAAGTCATGGAGTTCCCTCCCTTGTAACCTGATGATATATATATATATATATATATATATATATATATATATATATATATATATATATATATATATATACTTACTTTAATACGCACAAACAAGTAACAAATGCAGCTGTTTCTAGTCCACTGCAGGACAAAGGCCTCAAGACTGTCCTTAGTCATGTCTTGGATTTGGCCATTTCATCACCACGCTGGCCACTGCGGATTGGTGATGGTGGGAGACTTTCGACTAATTGCTTACAGCAAACCAACCTAGTATGGGTGGCCCTGACTAGTACAGCTTTGCTGATCGTGGCGATGTACAAACCCTTTCACCACATTAAGGTATATATATATATATATATATATATATATATATATATATATATATATAAAGATTTTCATATATCGTCATCAAACCCGGAATATTTGACCTCATTTGACCTCATCTCTCAAGAGACTCCCTCATTCCAGAAACATCATATTCCATTACTGTCAACTTTTATATTCTTCTCTCCTGGAATCGGCTTCTGAACTGGATTCGGGTTCCTGGAATCTTCTATCCATTATTATTATTGTTATTGTTCCGACGTATGCCATATTTTATGCTATAGTCAATTCTTTTTAGTGAGGCAGATTTACACCGGCTCGCAGGGGTGCCCTTTTAGCTCGGAAAAGCTTCCTGATCGCTGATTGGTTAGACGAGATAATTCTAACCAATTAGATATCAGGAGACTTTTCCGAGCTAAAAGGGCACTGCTGCGAGTCAGTGCAAATGCCTCATTAAAAAGAATTGACTATAGTTCCTTAACTTTGGTTTCTTGTAATTAGATTTGGTGATTTAAAAGAATCCAGGATTCCTACAGAGAGAGAGAGAGAGAGAGAGAGAGAGAGAGAGAGAGAGAGAGAGAGAGAGAGAGAGAGAGAGAGAGAGAGAGAGAGAGAGCTGGCACTTAGCACTTATCCGCTTGTAGGTTCCATTTGCAATTTGTGCAACTTTCTTTTTCAAAATACTCTTAGGAAGTCTTTCTTTAATGTTAATATTTTTCTTGTTGCATATAGAGAGATCTTTATATATGGAATAGATAAGTTATTTTCCGGATTTCAACTCAAAAGTGGCTTAGTCACTGTCTATACAAGCTTGCCGACCAGGGTTCGATTCCCGGCCGGAGCCAAGCTCTTGTCTTTGTGTGATTTCGCCTGGGGCTCTGATCCCGAGGTCGTTAAGAGAATCCAGACATTAATGTATCAAAAATATATATGGCTTATTTGAATATGAGTGTATATATATATATATATATATATATATATATATATATATATATATATATATATATATATATATATATATAGTAAGCATATAGAGAAATCTTTATTTATAGTTATAAGTGTATATATATATATATATATATAGTAAGCATATAGAGAAATCTTTATTTATAGTTATAAGTCATTTTTCGTATTTCAATTCTAGATCTTTATTTTATATATATTTAATTTGTTTAATAAATGAAATATGTCAATAAAAAAAAGGATGAGTAGACTGCAATGAAGTGCAATTTGTTTATTAAATAGAATATGTCAACACGCCTTTTTGTAAAAAAAAAATAAAATAAGAAAAAAATAAGTAGACTGCAATGAAGTGCATTTTATTATATTCTACGACTATTGACACAAAGGTCCACAGTTAGATTTCCCAAGTCGTTTCTATCCTGAACTTTTAAATAATTTCTTCACGCTTCGTAGTCCTCAGCCATGTCGGCCTGGGTCTTCCAACTCTTCTAGTGCATTTTGAAGTCAAGTTGAAAGTTTGGTGAACTAATCTCTCTTAGTAAGCTAAAATTATTTAACAAATTATGCATATTATAATGATACTACAAAGAAGTCAGCCAAAAAAAAAAATAGGTATTTATGTAATAACAATGGTTTTTTTTTTTTTTTTTTTTTTTTTTTTGATCACATAGGTATTTAGTTGTTATGACAAAGCAATGTCATTAATTTTTCTATTCGAAGACAAATGTCTTTGACATGGCAAAGCAATGATTTTTACGAATTAGTTTCATAATATTATTTGAAACTATATAGTTATCTCCGCTAACGAAGTTGTAAGGAGGTTATGTTTTACCCCCTGTTTGTGTATTTGTTTGTGGGTGTGTATGTTTGTGAAGATTAATCGCAGAGTAATGAAACTTGCAGGGATTAACTGTTATGTAAAAAGCTGGAAAAGATTAAATTTTGGAAGGTCAAAGGTCAAGGTCACGGTCAAACCAAATGTCCAATTCACGTTATCAGCCACAAGTTCGGACATCGTTGTTACAGAGAATTCAAACTTGGTTTATATTTGAGTGCATGAAAATATACGCCAGTTAATACATGTTAAGGTCAAAGGTTAAGGTCAAGGTCAAGAAATAAGTTGCCGTGGCGGAGGTCAGCGCTCTATTGAGTGCCCCACTAGTTTACATTTGGAATGCCACATTATTACTTTCAATCATTACCAACAGTTATATCTTTAAGCTAAGGGGTCGGTTGCCTTGATGTGCCTTTTTCCAATCATATCTATTAAAGTATCTCCTTCCACCAACTCCTCCTAATCCTCCTTCGCTTGATTATGCTGTTTAATTCTTGGTTTCCATTTCTGCTATATTTAGTTCATTTCTCCTAATGGTGTTTCTTTAAATTTATTTCAAGGCTTTTTTGTCCTGTATGAGTGTGCTGTGTATGAGTATATACATGATACACAAAGTGTAGTTGATTTGTGTAATAAGTATGTACTATAGTCAAACTACAAAGAGTTGAGGCTACGGTATTGCCACGTTTCTAGGCTGCGGTGTTGCCACGTTTCTAGGCTACGGTATTGCCACGTTTCTAGGCTGCGGTGTTGCCACGTTTCTAGGCTGCGGTGTTGCCACGTTTCTAGGCTGCGGTGTTGCCACGTTTCTAGGCTGCGGTGTTGCCACGTCTCTCCTCACGTTGGTTTGTAATCCAGTATTTCCACCCTTTTCTGTTGAAAGCGGCTTTGAGTGAGAACATATGTTCTGTGACCGTTATCTTTGCGACGCCAGTCAGTGAAAAATTATATAAAACTAGTTTACACGACCCGTCAAAAAGGACGACTAAGTATTTAGATAGATATG